>NW_024382092.1:0-18774 GCF_016835505.1 Polypterus senegalus
AAATTTAAAAAATAGAACAAAAAAATACCATTTGTAGCATAAAGATGTAGTTTGGATCCAAAAGGGAAAAATTTTTTTGGGGTCAGGGGAGATTTATATAACTGTAAATGATTTTGAAAAAATTTTTTGCCCCTAATTTGAAAGGAATTTATACAAAATTTATTTGCATCCATTCCCAATCTGAACACTCAAAAGTTAAAATGGCGGGGATTTTAATTGTTTTTTAAAACCACAGATAAGACTTCCCCCCCGGGGGCGGCAACTAACACTGCAAAGAAAATTTAAAAGTTTATAATATCCAACATCAGTCCTGGGGGTTTTTAAACCCAAATTCAAAGCATATTCTTTCTACTCCCGTACATCATTCACTAAAAAGGTTGATTACTTTTTATAGAAACTTCCCAAAAGATTAAATTTTTAAAAACAAGTTTTTTTGGGGACCATGCCCCCATGATTTTGGGTAAATTATAACCCCATACACTACCCTGAGATGGTTTAACCCCTTCTATTAGCTACGAGAATTAACTGAATTTATATCCAAACAAATCGTTTTTTTCTGAGAAAAAACACCCCCTAAAATTCTGCAGGAATACCTGGAAACCTTAAGGCCTTTCTTAAAGAGGACAGATTATCTCATTTTTTCCCAGAAATAAACCGAAGGTAGCAGAAAAAAAGGGAAATTACTAAAATAGATGAAGAACATGAACTACCAAGCGAGACTCCCAAAAGGGGGGCACTTACATTCAGAATTAAACCTCGCAACTAAAGAAACTGAACATCTAATTTACAAATCCAGACATCATTACTATGAACATGGAGAAAGTAATAAGCTTTTTTGCAAAAATTCACAAGCAAGATTCGCCAACTTAATCACTAACACGAAAAGGGATAAAAACATCCAAACAAAAAATATAATGCACCTTTCAGAGACTAATTAAACCCCATATACTACTGAGTTTAAAAAGACAATATACAATCAATGCATTTCTGGATACATTACAGATACCACAAATTGCAGCTTTTAGTGTGGAGGAACTTGATAAACCTCTGGTTATCAAATTGCTAGATGCTAAAAAAGTCACTCCAAGGTGGAAAAGCAGCAGTCCCGGGAGGCTACCCTGCAGAGTTTTACAAAACTCTCTGCTCAGCTAGCTCCCCCCCCTTATTAGCAAATTTACAGAAAGCCAGAGATAACCAATCTTTTCCCCATAAACCTTTAAGCCAAGCATTAATCACTGTCTTTCCAAAACAAAATAAGGACTTATTACAATGTCATCATACAGACCAATTTCACTTCTGAATAACGGATAATTTAATTAAACATGTTCTTTTTTTTATATCATAAAGTAAAATATTTATTCTCACCCCGAATCAAAGCGATTAAGAATATATACACTATTTCCCCGATTTTACTAAAATTCTTAACAAGCTTTTCAGCACTGTCTCTCGAACACCCCACAAAAAATAAATATACAATTTTCAAAAAACATAGGGACTCTTTTGCTCTAAGTTATAAGTTACGACCAGCGTCTTTATTTGACAAGCACTTATCTTTCCTGCACAGCCATAACTAAAATGATGTTCACCCCAGCCACCTCAAACCAAACTAAGATCACGACACAGCCATAACTAAAAGCGATTTTCACCCCCTCTAAGTTATAATTTCCCACGACAAGAGTCTTTGTCTTTCCTGCACAGCCATAACTAAAATGCTATTACCCCAGCCCCTCAAACTAAGTTATAACTAAAACTATTTTCATTTTCCCCTTTAAGTTATAGTTCACCACAAGGTCTTTTTTGATAAGCACTAGATTCAAAACTATTAAATATACAGTACACTTATCCTGCATGTAAAGCCACGCATAGTGACTTTCTAAAAAATATTCACTCCTAAAGTTCTAAAATTATAAACTCACCATACACTGCCTCATTTTATAAACATTAAAAAACATTAAGTCATGTCATTCTTAATCTTCTTTTGCTTAAACTGAAAAGGCTCAGCTGTTTTAATCTTGTCATAACTCACTCCTGTGGGCCCCGAATCAGCCCCAGTCGCTCTTCTCTGGACCTTTTCTAGCACTGCTATGTCCTTTTGAGCCTGAAGACCAAAACTGCACACAGTACTCCAAGATGAGGATTCACCAGTGTGTTATAAAGGTTGAGCATAACATGTGCCTGTAAAGGTAGCAACTGCAACTACTAGCCTAGGCTGGCCTATGAGCATAGGATTGGACTGGAAGCATCAGTGATGAAATGTGTGTATGTTACACTGACTTGCCCATACTGATTTTTTTAGATTTTTTGACACTTGTAGAGTTGCACTCAAATATCTGTACACCTATTTCAAGCTAGTGGAGGATACAGTTACAGTTTTTCTAATTGCTAAAACACAATTTCTGAAACCTTGCTCCATTTTCTGAATCCATTAAATGCAAAACCTTATCTTCAAGCATTTTTTACAAAACCTCTGACTCCTCTTGCAAAAGGGGAAACTTTGCCTAAAACAGCTTCTTCCAGAGGGGCTTAAAAGTGGAGAAGGACAAACAAATTGTGATTTCATTCACTACACTTTTGGGACATAGACTCATTCTGATAAACTGGAAGAACCCAAACTCTCCTCTTAAGTCAGTGGGAAATCGTATGTTATATTATTTGAAATTGGAAAAATCAAATACTCAGTTAGAGGATCTGTACAGACTTTTTCAAAACATGGCAGGATCTAATCAGTAATATTTTAAAATAAGTTTATAAAGCACAGAGATTTATTAAGGTATGTTTACAAACCAAATTTCACACAGTTTGGCTTGCTCTCTCTCTCTCAGGGGTGGGGATCGATCTGTTCTTAACATAATTCTTTTTTTTTTTTGTAAAACTTGATTTTTTATGTATGGATTGTAATAAAATTAAATAAAAAAAAAAAAAACAACTTTACCTGTGTTCAAATCAAGCACTGCTCTCAAATCAAAAACAAAGTGATCAAAATGATATACACATATCAAGCAGTCAGTTTACCAGATGGATGGCGTGTGCATTAGAGTGTAGAATGTTTTTAGAGTTTTGCTGAAAAGTCTAAGTAAGATCTGCATATTGTGTTTTACCATGTGAAAGGGTTTTTAAGGTATTGACAACAGACTGCACAATTAGCTAAATGAGGTCAGGCAACTGAGAACTTTCTTCAGCCAATGGGTTTTAGTTTTTTTAGCAATTGAGAAAAACTGTAATAGTTGAAGAGACACACTGATGATTCAATCAAAGCTGACATTGTCTTCATTCTTTTCTTTTGTGGATAGCATTATTTTGAAGAACCATGTCAAACAATGAGTGCTTCTTGTTGCTGGGAGAAAAGAACAGTCATTCCATCCTCATTTGGTCATGCTTAAATTCTACAGAGGTGACAATGTACTTACAAATGTATACAGCCAGTAGAAACAGTATTGCAATGAATAATAAAACATTATATTATAGTATACTGCATGTCCGATGTTGTAGAGCAAGGAACAATTACCTGTTCTCTTCTCTGAATATCCTGATGATGCCATCCACAGAGAATCTGCTCAAACTGGGTTGGACTATTTGTCCAGTTTCCCCTCATTGTCATCCATGAACAAGAAAATGGGTGTACAATAGTTGCCTGAACTTCATCAGTAATGATTGTTCTTGGTTTTCCTCATCCCCTTCCTCCTCGTCCACCACCTCTCCACAACTTTCCCCTTTGCCTCTCTGTATGTTTCTGTCCATTGTAGATGGATGCACTCTGATCTGACTTTTATCCTGCCTGATTGATCATTAGAAACCTGTGTTCAATTTTGAGTTGTGTCAAGAGATGACAGCTGTGTTGGATTTGTGTTCACATTTTTGATGTCAGTATTTACAATTTTACAACACAAGTATATGACAGCGTGGAATGTGTTTAATGACTGGGAATGTGTTTAAGGTTTAGCAAAAAGGCGGATGAGTTTTGCAAATTGTGCCTAAGTACCCAAGCAGTGTTTGAGGTTTGGCTAAAAAGAATGTTTGATTTGAAAAATGAGTTCAGGCCACCAAGAATTTGGTTCAGAAAATGGGGTTTAGTGTTTAAGCAACTGAGAAAAACTGTAAAACTTAAAAAATATATTAATTTATTAATAACAACAACAACAATTTATTTATATAGCACATTTTCATATAAATGATAGCTCAAAGTGCTTTACAAGATGAAGAAGAAAGAGAAACAAAATATTTAAAAAAAAATTAGGCAATACCCAATTAACATAGAATTAAAGTAAGTTTGATGGCAGGGAGGACAGAAAAACAAAAACTCGACAGCCCCGAGAAAAAAATTACAGGGGTTTCGAGGCCCAAAAGCAAGCACCCTCTAGGCATTCTACCAACATAAATGATCTATTCAGTCCTCATGGTATTTAGGGTTCACATGGAAGAACTTGATGATGATGACGAGACCTCAGGTCTTGAATCTATCAATGTAGGGACGCCCACAGTGCTTTGTGATCGGGTGGTGATGGCACAGAGCAGCACCACAGAAAACCGGTAAAAGAACAGCAGAGAAAGTATGGGTTAGTATGGATTTTGGAGCCACCATGAATGATAATGATAATTAATTGAATATGCAGAATATTAGGATTAAACTATAATGAAGCTATTAGAAAGCCACGTTAAAGTAATGTGTTTTAGCAGTGTTTTTAAATTGCTCTACTGTATTAGCCTGGCGAATTCCTATTGGCAGGCTATTCCAGATTTTAGGTGCATAACAGCAAAGGCCACCTCACCATTTCTTTTAAGTTTAGCTCTTGGAATTATAAGCAGAACCTCATTTGAAGATCGAAGGTTACGATTTGGAGTGTAAGGTGAAAGACATTCTGAAATATTGGATGGAGCGACATTATTTAAGGCTTTAAACCATAAGCAGTATTTTAAAGTCAATTCTAAATAACAAAGGTAACCAATGTAGTGATATCAAAGCTGGAGAGATGTGTTTGGATTTTCTTTTCCTAGTTAAGATACTTGAAGCTGCATTCTACAGTCGTTGCAATCGCATTGATGTCTTTTGGGTAGTCCGGAGAGGAGAGGTTGTATCTAATCTAGCCAACTGAAAACAAAAGCATGAACTAATTTCTCAACATCTTGCAATGTTATAAGAGGTCTAACTTTTGCTGTATTTCTTAAGTGAAAAAATGCTGCCCTAGTAATCTGATTAATATGTGATTTAAAATTCAGGTCAGACTCAACAGTTACCCATAAATTCTTTACCTCCATCTTGACTTTTAATACTAAAACATCAAGTTTATTTCTAATACCCTCATTATATCCATTTTTGCCAATCACTAAAATTTCTGTTTTCTTCTTATATAGTTTGAGAAAATTTCTACATTCAGAAACACAAGTAAGACATTGTGTCAGTGAATCAACAGAGTCGGGTTCATCAGGTGCTATTGATAAATACAGCTGCGTGTCATCAGCATAGCTGTGGTAGCTCACGATTATGCCCGAAGTAATCTGACCTAATGGAAGCATGTAAATCGAAAAGGGCAGCGGCCCAGGATAGAGCCTTGTGGAACACCATATCATGGGTCTTTGAAGTATAATTACCACAACTAACAAAGAATTTTCTACTTGCCAGCTAGGATTCAAACCAATTTAAGACACTGCCAGAGAGGCCCACCAATTGACTAAGGTGATTTCTAAGAATATTGTGATCAATGGCACTCAGATTTAAGAGGATGAGAACAGATAAATGGCCTCTGTCTGCATTTACCTGCAAGTCATTTACTACTTTAAGAGTGAGTTTCTGTACTGTGATTTGTTCTGAAACCCGACTGAAACTTATCAAGAATAGCATGTTTATTGAGGTGGTCATTTAGCTGTATGATGGCTGCCTTCTCTAGGATTTTACTTAAGAAAGGAAGGTTAGAAATGGGTGTATTTTTTCTTGAACAGGGGTTTATTTCTCCAGCAGTCTACAGCAAGACTGGGAAGACCCAGTATCTAATGACGAGTTTACTACGTCAAGAATACTATCAAATTAGCACGCCCGATACCTCTCTGAAAAAACTTGTTGGTATTGGGTCAAGGATGCAGGTGGAGAGTCTCAGTTGAGAAATTATTTTATATAAATCAGGTAGACCTATCCTGGTGAAAGAATTTGATTTGTTTATAATGGAGTACTGGGGTTTAAGAGGATCAATATTGGGGAGATGTACTATATTATTTCTAATATCATTAATTTTGATTAAAAAAATACAGCAAAAGCCTCACAAATTTCACTGGTAGTCTCTTGGAGGCATTCCATTGAGTGACCTAGGTTTAGCAGACAAGCAATCGTAGAGAATAAGACTCTGGGATTACTAGCATTGTTATTTATAATTCTACAGACATAACGCCTCTCAAGACGGACTGTGTTGTTGTATTCTGTTATTTTAACCTTCAATATGTCATAGTGGATAATCAGTTTAGTTTTCCTCCATTTACGCTCAGCTCTCCGGCATGTTCTCTTTAAGATCAGACACTCTTTGAGTCTTCCATGCATAACAATGCTAGAAGATTTTTAACAGTCTTTTCAATTCGCAACTGTCTTAGCAGCAGTTCTCATTTCCAGTATTAAAATTTTCTACCTTACTATTTACATTATTCCTCGCTATTGTAGTAAGCACTACAAACAGACTGGATGCTTGAAGTTTGTTTATACATTTTGAAACTGCTGATGAATCAAAAGAAGCGTTTTTTAACAATATGGTTCTCATGAATTTTTCTATCATTATTTCTTTATTAAATAGTAATAGAAAATGGTCTGATAGACCAATATCAAAGATCTTCTTCACATGAACTTTTACTCCTTCAGTAATTACTAAGTCTAACGTATGACCTGCTTTATGTATTGGCTGAGTAACGTGCTGGCTCAAATGAAAAGAGTCCAGAAATAGAAATTATTAATAGAAATTCCAACCATTTACACTAAAAGAAACCCCACTAGCATACAGTATAAATACATAAGAATCCTAGAATATCAAGTTCTAAATTACTGCTGCTCAAATCAAATCAAATAAACTGCAAGTACAATTACCACCTCCGCTTGAGGACAGTGTTAATTTTATTGATAAATACTAAGAAGAAAAATACTCGGCAACAACATTTTTTCTGTGATGAATACTGTAACAAAAATTAAATAAAAATGCACCTTTATTGATGAAAACTAAGACGAATGCTTTTAAAATCATGAGAGACGTGAAGCTCTTTGCACCACTCTATTACAAAACATGGTCCACCAACAAATAACGAGCATGAATGCAGTGGTGCAATTTTAAAACTTGTATTCACGCTTGTAATTGGATAACACTAGCTTGGGCACCATCAAGGAAATCATCATGTCAGCCAGGATCCTGCTGCACACTGCACTGCTATGCTGGCAAAAAAAAGTGTTCAGAAATATGGACCAATGCTGATGAAAATATAACCCAGTGTAAACCATGTTGAATGAAACTCACAGGAAAGAACACCACAAACCTGAAGCGGCGTCTAGAGGTGCCAAGGTATGTTACGGTATCTAGGTGGCGACTTGCCCAACGCCCAAACCATTACTTCATCATATGCACTCAGTATCAAAGGTGAGCTGTAACTGTTTAACTTCAAGTGGCATGATTTGTTACGACAAGTGAAATGATGGGGGGATTAATCACTGTCCTACACAGTGTTCGATAAAGGAATGGACGCTTCATCATGCATTCTTTGATTGTAATTAGCACATCTACACCTGTTCGTCCAAGCCTATTTCCATTTTGTAACTGGTGGATACAGTTCAGGGTGGTGGGTGACACCACCTCACATGCATCCACTTACACATACAGGTAGAGTGACAGTGACAACAACAGCCAAAACAATTAAAAATCGAGGCAAGTTTCAAACAAAGTGGCTATTTGACTCATCTACATCAGCGATGAAATGAGCTGCTTCATTTGTTAATACTAACATAAAATGTATTTAGGATTTCAGTCCTTAAAGTGTATCTCCCAATTAATATGATTTGTGCATGTACAGTACGGCAATACATCCATCCATTATTCATCCACTATATCCTAGCTACAGGGTCACGGGGTCGGCTGGAGCCAACCCCAGCCAACACAGGTGCAAGGCAGGAAACAAACCCCGGGCAGGGCGCCAGCCCACCGCAGGGACCACACACAACAAGCACCAAACTAGGGACAATTTAGAATTGCCAATGCACCTAACCTGCCTGTCTTTGGGCTGTGGGAGGAAACCCACGCAGTCACGGAGAAAAAATGCAAACTCCACACAGGTAGGACCCCAGAAGTGAACACAGATATCCTAACTGCATGAGGCAGCAGCGCTACTCACTGCGTCACCCCTAAGACAATACAACATTGCTTCATTAGTGAATACGAATCTGCAATCACTAAATTCGTATTATTCATTTGGATTTTGAGGGCAAACTAACATTTACTAATATAACCCTAAAATGTGAAGAAGAACGCAGAAGCATTTTATGTCATATATTAGAATGTTGTGTTACTGATTGTAAGACAGTCTCTCTGGATTAAGTAACTACAGGTAACATTTGTAATGCTAGATTTGCACAAAGGCTAAGGAATAACAAAGTCTGACCACTCATGTGAAATACATTGGAAACAGCATAGCAAAAGCTCTTTTACAATATTCTGAAATATTGGATTAGAGTAAAAAAATGCTTCATCTGTTAAATGTTACTCTTTAGTGAGTTTTTTAACAAGCTAATTATACAAATATAAATCTTACAGTAGCAAATGTTGCAGACCTAGCAGACAGATTTTAAAAATATTTTTTTTTTTTTTACAAAAACAGCTTTTAAATATTTGTTTAAAGTAAGTATCCTAAAATATTTTGGAATTCTATATTCTACAGTACAGATATAATAATTGTAAAGAGCCAATCTTAGAAAGTTAAAGTTTTGAGTTAAACTCACATTGATGTTTGCTTAACTTGAATAGAATATTAATGTCTTTCATAGTCATAGCTTATGGTATAGTCTTTTCCCCCTATAGTTAACAAGAGATAGAACCTTCTTACTATAACTGAATAACAGTGTGATAATAAGCTCAGTTTGTTTGGAACAAGTCCCAGTAAAGAAGGACTTGAAAGACCCATTTAAGCTTAGAAATGGGATAAGCATACAGTTTTCTGACCGTTTTGAAATGGTTCAGAAATGTTAAGTGAGAAGTAACGATTTGTGATGTAACAAGATTAAGCTTAGAATTGAACTTTTCTTAACATTAACTTTTCTTTTTGTTATTTTAATTTTCCTTTTGTGTGAACTGTTTTACTTCAAAACTTAACTAAACTTCAAAAAACCAAGATTTTTGTCTGTGGAATCATTTCTACGTCAGGCTTTGTTGAATCCCATTTTTTGAGTTGAAGCTGCAGAACTTTGATAATTTTGGGAAAAACGCAGCTACATTTCGTCAGAAAACTTGCTATCTAAGGCCTGAACTGGAATCTACCATTCGAGAACAGAAGACACTTCTGCTACAGAACTAAATCAACGAAGGAAAAGAACTGAATCATTCAGAAGGTACTGTGATATTATCTACTATCTTCGCATGATCATTAATGAAAGCAACGCCGCTATCTTAAGAAGATTTGAGAGACTGTGATATTATTAAAGGACGTCTTGGAAAAAGACATTTTGGATAATTGGATGTGCCTTTGCTTGAGTCATTGGAGCCTTGTTTCAAGAAAGTAATCTGCCTTGTGGAACGTCCCTATTGTGACTAAACTGCTGTCAGGAAACGCCCTGTCATTTTATTGAACAGTTGTCATGGCGATGTCTAAACAGAGCTCAAGTGAGATCGGCAGTGATCTGAGTTCAGACTCAAGTCAGAAAATATAATTAGAGATCTTAAAGATCACATAAGTCAGAGGAGAGATAAGCTTCATGTGTTCATAGCTGAGATCGAAAGTCTTAAAAACATTCCAGAAAACCGCTTTAATGGTGGCAAAAGATTTGAAGATTTTCGTTGACACACAGAGAGCTAGAAGAACTACATGAAAAGCTACTTTGTATATTAAATAAGGAGGGAGCATTCAGAAACAAGAACGACATTCGAACGCTTTAAGAAATGGAATGAATTCACTGTCGCTACTACGGCTTGGTTAGAAGACGCAAATAGACTGTTAGCACATAAAGTTGATGAACAGCTAGTAAATCAGTTCGAAGAGATGCAATTTCAAGAACGGGTTCGTTTAAAGCCAAAAACGAAGACGTCACCTCAATTAAAACATACTCTTGATGTTAGACTTGACTCTTTAGCTCAGAAAGCCACATCATCACCTTCTACGTCAGTGCTGATTGAACAATCAACTTGATAGAATCCTACAAAGGTTAGATGAACTAGAGTCTGAAAGGCAAATACGGTCACTAACTACCTACAGCCACAATTGTACGGACACGGTCTTATGGATTTCTTAGCGCAGAATCAAGCTGAATGTAGTAAGGCAATTACCAAATGGCGTCGTTAACTGATCAAAGACAACGCCTGCTCCAGCACCCCAGCTCCGTGGTGAAGTACCTCACAGGCAGGTCCCTTTATTTTCAGGAGACCCATTAGCTTATGCAGATTTTATCAGAGCCTTGATAATGTTTGGGGATGTGCTACAAAATCCTCAAGAGAATGGGTTATTAATCCAATTCACAAGAGGTCCTGCTCAGGATCTAGTTAAAGGCTGTGTCGACGGCCCATGGGGCCCTGGGTTATGAAAAGGCCAAAAAACAACTTGAAATTTATTTTGGTGACGAAGTATTCATAGCTGATGCATACATGGAAAAGGCATTGAAATGGCCTCAAATAAAGCAAAATGATAGTGCAGCTCTAGGAGAATATCATCCTTTCTTGATAGTTGCAAGACGCTGACAAGTGCAGGAAGTCGAGGTAATTCAGTAACAACCCAAATATTGATAATAATCTCAAAAGCTCCTACACTTTATGAGACAAGGGAGAAGCTGGGCTTTTGAATTTAAAGAAAGGAAAGGTAAAAGGGGCAGGCATTGATGAATTGATTATCTTTCTACATGCCAGGTGAGGATGATGATGGATCCCTTTTATGGAATGTTACACAAGGTAACATGGAGAAAAGGAAAAAACAAAAGTAGGTCTCTCAAAGTACGGACAGAGATCAGGAAGTATTTTTCACCACCAATATTTCTGATGTAGCCGAAGGAGACTCAAAAGCTTTGTCAAAAATATTGTTAATGCATGTGATTTTGCAGTAACCAGCATATTCTCTGAATGAAAAAAAAATCAAAATTGCCACATAAAGAAAGAATAGATTTTTTAAAATCTAAAGGGTTTATGTTTTAACTTCTCAAACAGGGTCATCTAAGTAAAATTGTAAAGAGAATGAAATGTCAGACATGTTCTTTACAGCACCCAGATATCCTGACATTCAAAGGAACAGTAGAGCAGTATTTAAAGCTACGGCCAGTGTGGCAACATCTACTGAAGGGGAAAACCAGACTGGAACTTGTATCTTTATAGGGGCTGGAAGAATGACACTACAAGTATTTCCCCTGTTAAGGTAAAATCCAAAAAAGTAAAAGGTATGTAGAAACATACCCCTTTACAGACCTCGGCAGTACAGTAACAATTTGTGCTGAAAGGCTCCAGAGACAACTGAGCCTTCAAGGAAAGGGCCAAGTATTTCTCAAAACTATGAGTAATTACGATGATGATTCAAAAATGCTAACCCAATGTTCTGTTTTATCAGATTTACAAGTCTGTGGTCTCAATGATGTTGAATATATTGATTTCCCAAAAAGGTCTTCACACGGTCTCCTTTCCCAGTGAACAGAAAGCTTTCCCCACTACAAGAAGATCTCGATAAGTGGGCATATCTTAAAAGTCGTCTATCTCGATTGACTCTGAAGTTGATTTTTTTAATGGAATCAACTACCCAGAAATCTTCAAGCAGTCACGTATCATACCTACCCAAAGGAGGTGGACCTCATCTATGAAGACTGCACTTGGATGGGTAGTTGGTGGAATACAAAGAGAAAGCACCTAAACAAAGTGGTAAGATGCAAACATTCAATCAATCGTGTCTCTAACAGAGATTGAAGATATGTTGCTGCAACAGTATAACACAGATTTTCCAGAGCGAAATTGTGAAGAAAAGGAGGAAATGTCACAAGAAGACATCAAGTTCATGCGCATAGCTTCAGAATCTCAAGACTGGTAGGTGGCCACTATTGTTTAAATTTGCCTTTGAAGGATGAATCACTTAAAATGCCGAACAACGCTGCATTGCTGAACAGCGTGCTATCGGACTCAAAAGAAAATTAAGCAAAAATTCAGGTTTCCACAAAGACTATAAAGCCTTCATGAAAGATATTATAGACAATGGCTATGCTGTTAAAGTACCCAAAAAAAGCCTGAATTGCAATGAAGGCAGAGTGTGGTACATTCCACATCACGTGTGTATCATCCAAAGAAAAATAAGATTAGTGGTCTTTGACTGCACCCCCACCTACCAAGGGATTTCCTTAACGAACAATTACTAAAGGCCTGACCTAACCACACTCATTGGCGCCTTACAAGATTCAGAAAGGGGCCAGTAGCCTTAATGGCAACATTAAGTCAATGTTCTACCAGTTAAGATACCAGTCAAAAACACAAGATCTTTTACGTTTTCTATGGTGGCCTGAAGGTAATCTAAGTAAAGACCTAGAAGAATTCAAAAAGACAGTACATCTTTTTGGTGCTACTTCTTCACCAGTTGTGCTTCTTATGCTTTCAATTAGAACAGCCGAAGATGCAGGATACATTTCCTGAGGAAGCTGTTAACACCATTCTCAACAACTTCTACTTTGGGTGACTGTTTAAGGTCAGTGACGACAGAAGAACAAGCAATAAAGCTGGCTAAGGACCTCCAAGCTCTATGCCTCAAAGGGGGATTCCATTTGACTAAGTGGGTGAGTAACAACAGAGCAGTTTTATTGTCCATACCTGATGAAGATAGAGCTCATGAACAAATGGACTTTGATAGAGTCTCCTTCCCATAGAGCGTGCCCTGGGAATCCAGTGGTGCACAGAAACTGACAGTTTCAAATTTCAGATTAAGTTGCAAAACAAGCCCGCTACAAGGCGTGGTATCTTGTCTGTTGTTAGCTCAGTTTATGATGCACTTGGCTTTCTAGCACCTGCGTTACTTCCAGCAAAGCTTATTCTAAGAGACTTATGTAAAGAGAAACGTGGGTGGGATGAAGAAGTAGAAGTCAAACACATTCAGAAATGGAAAAAAAGGATGGAAGATTTGAAGTTACTACAGACTATAAAGTGAAAGATCTTCAAACCTACTGGGTTTGGAACCATAAAAACAACACAAATGCACCATTTTGCAGATGCTAGTGAAGATGGATATGGCACCGTCACCTACCTTGTTTTAACAAATGAAGGGCAAAGGTTGTTCATTCCCGATGGGCAAGTCAAGATGCCCATTGAAACAGGGCACAATTCCCAAAAATGGAGCTGGCAGCAGCAGTTGTAGCAGTTAAAATGGACAAAATGCTTAAAGGTGGAGCTTCAATGCCCTTTCGAGAATCTACATTTTGGACTGGCCAGCACCACCCGGGGCTAAAATACATCTCAAAGCGAAAACACTAGATTCAAGACCTTTGTTGCAAACAGAATCTCGTGATCAGAGATTATTCACAACCTTCACAGTGGAGGTATGTCACATCTGTTTAATCCGGCTGATCAAAACCTCTAGAGGGCTGAGCATAGAAAACTTTCTCAAGAACACCACATGGTCACATGGTCCAAGTTTCTTATTGAAGTCAGAATGTGAGTGGCCAAAAAGACCAGACCAACTGAATGAGTCATTGTTTGAAGATGATCCAGAAACTAAAATTTGTGTAGTTAACATGACAAAGGTAGGAGGTGACGAACCCATCAACAAAAATAATCACTTACTTTTCAGATTGGCATCCTTGAAGCGTAGCTTGGTTTCTCAAGTTTAAAGACTTATTGTGCACTTAAGAAATGAAAGAAAACATTTCAACTAGAAGCCAGTCGATTAAAGGTAATCAAAGAACAAGAATCATAATCACAAAACACATGAAAAAATATAAACGGACTTTAAAACCAAGTACAATTTCTTTTTGATGACTTAAATTAAAGCTGAAACCGACTTATCCGTCAAAGTCAACAGCAGAATTTCAGAAGAATTAAAGCTCTAAAAGAAAAGACTTTGTGTTAAAAAGAACAGTAAAATCTATAAACTCGACCGATCATACAAGATGGAATATTAAAAGTTGGAGGGAAAACTCTGTAAAACTGCAATGCCCGAAGGCTACACATCCTGCAATTCTACACAAGCATTCACATGTTTCTCTCTCATATTGCAGCATATTCATAAACGCATCGGACATTGTGGGCGTAACTACGTCTGCACAATTACGCCAGAAATACTGGATACCTCAAGCAAATTAGCTATCAGAAAAATAATTTCAAAGTGCCAAAATGCAGAAGATACAATCACGAAGCAGGTAGCAAAAAAGGCAGATTTCAGAAGATGCCACATCAAACCAACCACCGTTCACTAATGTTGGAGTTGATTATTTGGTCCTTCCAAGTCAAAGAGGAAGAAGTCTTGTCAAAGTCAGGAGTAATCTTCACATGTCTAACAACCAGAGCTGCGCACATAGAGATTGCACATAGCTTAGACACTGATTCTTGTATCCAAGCCATACTCCGATTTACAGATAGAAGAGGACAAGTTAAAATCATGGGGTCAGACAATGGAACAAATTTCGTTGGAGCAGAAGAGAACTCGAGAAGCTTTAAAAAACTGGAACACAAAAAAACAGTGGCGCTATGATGCAAAAACAAATCAAATGGATTTTTAATCCACCATCAGCCTCTCCAAGGTGGAGTGTGGGGAAAAACAAATCAGAAGCATAAGAAAGATCTTAAATTCAACACTAAATCAACAAACACTTGATGATGAAAACCTCCCTACAAATGATGGGTAGAGTGGAATCAATACTCAATAACAGACTTACGAAGACATCAGATGACCCAAATGATTTAGAACCATACTTAATCACTTGTGTGTGAAGACAAAACCCGAATACCACCTAAACTCATTTCAGAAAATGAACCCATACCAAGAAGCGCTGAAACAAATTCAATACATGGCCCATTTGTTTTGGAAAAGATGGACAAAAGAGTATTTGCCAATACTTCAAAAGCGTCAAAAGTGGCTTGACCAAGAAGAAATTTAACAGGGGCGTTGTTCTAGTGTAGATAAAGCTACACCTCGAATTCCTGGGTAATGGTTCGAGTCATCAAGACAATGCCAGATCTAAAGGTGCAGTCAGAAGAGTTTGTGTGCAAACCAAAACCAGCACACTGGACAGACCGTGAATAAACTGTGCCTACTTCAAGAAACGGGAATGTTTAAAATATGAAATTTAAAAAAAAAAAAGTTTGTTTGCAGTGTTATTCTAATGATTTGAGACGAATAGTTAATATAAAAGTAATTGGCTCATATTGAAGTAAAGTAAAGTTTGTCTCAGCTCCTGCATAGCCAATTAGGGGCCGGAAATGTAAGAGCCAATCTTAGAAAGTTAAAGTTTTGAGTTAAACTCATATTAATGTTTGCTTAATTTGAATAGAATATAAATTCTTTTCATAGTCATAACTTATGGTATAGTCTTTTCCCCTATAGTTAACAAGAGATAAAAACCTTCTTACTATAACTAGAAACAGTGTGATAATAAGCTCAGTTTGTTTAGAACAAGTCCCAGTAAAGAGGACTTGAAAGACCATTAAGCTTAGAAATGGGATAAGCATACAGTTTTCTGACCGTTTTGAAATGGTTCAGAAATGTTAAGTTAAATAAAGATTTGTGATGTAACAAGATTAATTTAAGCTTAGGGAAATTTAACTTTCTTAACATTAACTTTTTTTCTTTTTGTTATTTTAATTTTTCTTTTGTGTAAACTGTTTTACTTCAAAACTTAACTAAACTTTCAAAAACCAAGAAATTTTGTCTGTGGAATCATTTCTATGCGTCAGGCTTTTGTTGAATCCCATTTTTTTGAGTTGAAGCTGCAGAACTGGAATTTTGGGAAAAGCAGCTACAATTTTTGAATTTTTTTTTTATTTTAGTTTTTTTAATAATAATATTTTCTTTTGCTGGAGGAAAAATATCAGAAGTAAATTCAAAATGTGCATGTGGTCAATAAATTAGATGACCACGTTCTGTAACACTATGCTGAATTGTCCTCAGCATTATAACGTCACCTATTTATTGTTATACTAGGGATCTCTATGACTATTACATTAAAATTCAAGTCCTGCATTGTTTTTTTGATATTTATGAATGCCAATACTAGTTTACTTACATGATAGTTGGGTAACTACTTGACTGATATACCACTATTTTAAATTTACTTTTATCTTTGTGTTTGAAACTGTTGTTGTGCTCTTTACTATCATAGTTTTTTACAGGAGAAAGTAGGGTGAAATGACACCTTTTATTGGCTAACTAAATAGATTACAAGTGCAAGCTTTGAGGCAGCTAAGGCCCCTTCATCAGGAAAGGTGTAACAAAGAAACTAAAAAAATACTCCATATTGGGACAGCAATGTGATTTTTTCTTTCATCTTAACAACTTTTTCTTCAAATGTTAGAAAAAATTAATCTTACATGAATGCCATGGTGGCCCTGCTTGCCTTGCAGTTAGGAGACCCAGGTTCTTCCTGGGTACTCCCGCATGGGTTCATTTTTCTCTGCGTGGGTTTCCTCCAGGCACTCCGGTTTCCTCCCACAGTCAAAGACATGCAGGTTAGGTGGATTGTGATTCTAAATTGTGTTTGTATTTGTCCTGTGGTGGGTTGGCACCCTGCCTGGGATTGGTTCCTGCCTTGTGCCCTATGTTGACTGGGATTGGCTCCAGCAGACCCCTGTGTTTGGATTCAGTGGGTTGGAAAATGGATGAATGAACCCTGAAAAAAGAGAACAATGAACTAATAAAATGTAGAGATAAGATAACTATCACTAAAAAAGTCCTGTAGGTTTTGAACCATTGTAAGTAGATTGTAGATTTCATATCAATCAGGTGTTGATCTTCTGGTGGCAGCACACTTTAACGTAATGGCCACAGCATAAAGGATCTGAGGGTCACTGTGCTAAGGGTAATTTAAGTCCTAACAGGAGTGGAAAAATGGGAATACAAACTTGTGCTTAAATTCAATACAGTGGAACCTCGGATCAAAACGTCCCCAGAACTGCGTACAAATTGAGTTCACGACCAAAAGTTGTCAAACTTTTGCATCTTTTCCCGACCACACATTTTCGGTATACGAACAAGCCAGTTTCTTCGGTTTGTGTGCGCCGATAATTTCCTACGTGTTCAGTCTTTGTCTGTACTGTACATTGTTCTCGTGCATCCCGAGAGGATTCTCCCTCAAAACTGCAACCTCCTCTCAACCCAGCCCTCCTGTGGTATAGCAGGTCCACAGCTCCCGTCAAAAGGGCCAGTTTTAATAAATAACTAAACAAATAAAGCCAGTGCAGGAGAGAGAGAGAGAGAGAGAGAGAGAGAGAGAGAGAGAGAGCAGGCTCGCATGCAGCTGAGCAGGGAGACTGGGTGTTTGTCTCAGTGTTATTTAATGTTTTTACATTAGTTTACTATTACACTGTCATTCTGTGGTATAATTAACTATTTTTGTGCTTAAAATCTTTAAAGAACATATATTTATCAATTTGTACGGTCTGGAGCGGATTAATTGTATTTACATACAACCCTAGGGGGAAATTACTTGGCCCACGACAAATGGGTTACGACCAGAGTTTTGGAACTAATTATGGTCTTGAACCAAGGTTCCACTGCTCTACAAAATGGTCTGAATAAAGACAAGAGTTTTATGATCAGATATGTGAACTAACACAGTGTTTCCCAACTTGGTCCTGTGGGCACACTGTGGCTGCAGGTTTTTTTTCCAACCAGCTTCTGTTTTTAATTGGACTACTGGGCCAATTAAATGATGTGTTATTTCCCAAGTTCTGTGTTTTAGGAACAATGTAAAAATTAGAAAACCAAATTTGGTTAAATATATATATATATATATATATTGTAAAGACTCAATAGGAGACAACAAAAAAGGTTTGGGTTTTCCGGCCCTTATATATGCGACCTCCCGACTTTTTTAAAAAAAATAATGCAGGGTCAAAACACAAAAAAAAATACATTCATGCGTGGCGCCATACTAGGCGTCGGCAGCCAATTTTTATGGGGGGAGCCAGAAGTGCAGGAATGCTGGGAAGGAGGCGTGATGGATGATGGGACTGCTGGCGTCAGAAGATGGCGGAGGAAGGGGAAATGGCTACTGGGGCAGGTCTTATGGGGCTTTTAGTCGGAAAACAAAAACAAGGTAGTACCCGCATTCCCGGGGAATGTCCCGATGTGTTTAAGATCCACGGTCTACTATGCATGCGTGACCCCCTAGCCGAAACGTCAGGACTGGGCGCGAGATCGTGATGGGGAGGGCATCGGCTTTGGGCCAAGGCCACCGTGGCGATAAGTGACCGTGAACTTATAGGGTTTGCAAGTCCAGGAACCACCTGGTGACCGTGGTTCGACTCTTTATGGAGGACATCCACTGCAATCAGCTGATCATTACCAATGCAGCGACCCGACGGTATCGAATAATCAGGCCCCTTAGGGCCCGGGCTTCCCTCTCCACCGCCCGCACCAGGTCTCGGTCCAGCTGTTTCGCTAGAATTT
>NW_024382093.1:0-19462 GCF_016835505.1 Polypterus senegalus
GGGAAAAAAAGAAAAAAATTTTTCCCCCCATTTGTTCAAGAGGGAATTTTCCTTTTTCCTAAACCCCTTCCCTTTTTTTCTATTTAAAAAACATGAATATACATCAATGAAAAATTTTTTAAAATTATTTCAACCATAACCTCATTTATTTGGAGTTCAAAACATTCACATATAAAGGGGGTGCCCTTAAAAAAAGACCTAGGTGGAAGGGCCAACTAACCCAGTTTTTTTTGGGCAGCAAAAACAACTATAAAACCTGGACAGGACACATATGAAGAACATACACAGATTTGGTCTACAATGAAATAAAACCCTGCAGTACTTCTTTATATTCCTTGTTTTGTCCCAGTAAATACAAGTTATCATCAATATACTAATAATCTGTGCTTCACTCAATCAGAATATAAACCCAATGGGAAGAACTTAAAGATAAAAAAGTTTTTATCGGCACCTCTGCCCTTTTCCACCTTCTCAAACATACACGTTTTTAATGTCTGAAAAACATTTGGGAAAAAATCCTTAGATATCTGTAAATGGTAACGTCTTAAATCCAATGAACAATTACACCCCAAAGTTTAATTTTCCCGCAATATACTTTTTTCCCTACCTTCAAATTAAAAACTTTGCTAAACAAAAACCCCTTTTTTTCCTCCCTCCCAAAAAACCTCTATTCTGGAAGAAATATTGATCAGTCTGGAAAATTCAAACATTTTTAAAAATATGAAAAAATTTTAAAAGCCCTTTCCCTTTTCCAAAGACCCCGGTACAGGGGGAAAAAAGGATCTCTCACTCAACATCTCAAAATAAGTGGGGGGGCAGCCATCCCAAAATTCCTTTCGGCGTCATTTCCCCAAAAACATACAATTATTCAATTTAAAAAATTATATTGAGAAATCTTGCGTTTAAAAATTTTCAAAAGTTTCCCGGACAGGAATCACGTGCGAACGCTGCAACGACTCCAGCCTCACTGGGCCCCATTTTTGGGGTGACCTTTAAAATTATTATGGACCAAAATCTTTAAATTTCAGACAGTCTTGGCGTCACAACCTAATCCACTAACAGGTGTGTTTGGGTGGGCTCACTGAGGGCTTAAAAATGGAGAAGGACAAACAAATTGATTGCCTTTACTTTACATTTGGGAAATAGACTTATCTTGCTCAACTGGAAAAATCTAACCCCCCTCTGTTAAGTCAGTGGGTTACAAATCAAATTTTGCTTGGAGGATCTCTTGAAACGACTGATCTAATCAATAAATTTTAGAATAACATTTAAATTAAAATGGATCCTTTTCCCATATTTTTTTTTTTTTTTTTTTTTTTTTTTATTCATTCATTCATTCCTTTTTTTTCTTACTATTAAATGTTTTGCTCTTGGCCTAGCTCTCTTTCATGGGGGGGGTTGATATGTTTTTAAACTTATTTTTTTAAAATTTGACTTGCTTGCATGGAATTTTTTTTATTATAAAATTCAATAAAATGTTAAAAAAAAAAAAGTCTTTATGGACTTGAGTCTCAAAATACTGCCCCAAGTCAACATTTCCATTTAATTGGGCCAGGCAGGAAGGGTGGGTCGGGGGCGGACACCATAAGTGGCATAAAAGGCTGTCAATCTTTGACGGGGAGGAAGAAAGGGTGTTGAAAACTCTCCATTTTGAGGATAGGTGGGTTAAACCCCGACCTTTGCTGTCCTGGGCGCCATTTGACATCCCGTTATAAGGTTTCCCCCGCTTTTCTAGGGGGCAACCCAACAAACTCAAGTTGATTGAAATATCGAGACGAGGGTTGATATGCGGTTAAATTCCCTCTCTCTCTTTTCTTTCCATCAGAAAAAAGGAAGAAAAAAAACTACGTTGGCGTTAAAAAGATGGCGAAAAACCCATTCCATCAAACCCAGATGACTTTGTCCCCTGGCCCCGTTCGATCCCAAATCTTTTCGGTCCCTTTGATGACTGCACCCGTCCACCCGTGCATCACCTGCCAACTCTCTTCCGTCTCCATTTTGTTTGTCTGTATATAAACGCCCTGTTTCATGTAACCCTGTCAAACCCCATATGTGTTTTGTTAAAAAGTCTCGTCTTTCCTTTTTCCTCGGACATTATGTAAACCTCTTTTCCTAATTTTAACCAAAAAGGGTTTTTGTTAAACCCGGAAAAACCCCTAAGCATTGTGGACCTCAGACTAGTGGGGGTTTTGGACAAGAACCCGAAAAAAAAGCGCACAGTAGTAATAGGGGTTTTGAGTTGCCCATCCCGGCCAACACATGAACTCAATCAAAAAACTTTGGAGGACCTAAAAAAGCTTTTTCCTTTATGGTCTCATCAACCTGACAAGAGTTTCAGAATCTTAGAAAAAAAATGGGAAAATCTCCAAATCCATGTGAAACTTGATGGTGGAAAAGGGGAAATGAATAAGGGGTCGAAACTGAGTCAAGGGATATTTCGTTTTATTTTAATAAAATTTTCAAAAAACTCTACAATCCTGTTTCACTTTGTATTCTGGGGGTTATTTAGTGTTACCTGATGAGGAAAAAATGTTGAAATGATCTGAGCACAAACTGCAGTTACAAAAATGTAAAAGTGAAGGGGTTTAACATTTTGTTGACATTTCACCATTTTCTTTTAATTGATATAGAGACCCAAGTCTTGGCTGTGTGTTTTTTTCTTTCATTGGGGCAGATTTTACTGTGTGCCTCTTTTATTTTTACTGCAGTACAATTTCAGATCAGCTCCCCGACATCTTTAAATTTGCATTTAAATCCACCTTGGGACAACCTCTGAAAATTTCCCCAGAAGCCCCTCCATGATAATTGCCTGACTGTCCTCCTTGAAACAACAAGGAAAAAATGTAGCCAGTATGGGAAAAAAATTCCACTTATTAATTAAGATGGGAGGGGAATTGATCCCAAACCACCCGGCTGACAGACTCAGAGAATGACTTCCCAAATGGCCCCAAAATGATGTAGAGTGAGGCTTTTAATTAATTTTTTTTTTTTTTTTTGTGGAAAAAATTTAAATAAAGTCTTTAAAATTTTTTTTTAATAAATAATAATTTATTTTATTTATAGGCACCTCTCAAGGCACACAAAAACATCTTAAAGAGCACATTAATAACAACAGTCATAATATAAAAATTATGAATATAAGTACAATAAAACCCAAAAAAATAAAACAAAACAATTGCATTTAAATGTGAGGGGCACTTGCTTCAAATCCCACAGTCCTCAGTGGCTTTGAATGGTCATCTGCTGAGGATGCAGGGGGTGTTGGGTCAAAAAAGGCGGGGGCATTTTAAAAACTAGTTTACCAAAAAAAAGTACAGTATTTTTTTGTTTTGGGTCTAAAGTTCCTGTCTTCACCCGTCCGTTGTGATACCTGTGCTTTTTCATTTTTTTTCCCGGGTCATTTTCTTATGGGGATGGATCTACTGTCTGTCTGTTAAAAAGACTGTATGGATTTATGCCCTCTTTGAAGAAAAGGCCCCGAACCTTCCCCCCATTTACCCAAATTTAGGAATCGTGGACTATTTCAATGTGGGATCTCTGGACTTTTACCTTCATCTTTGCATTACATCAGTTGCCATTTTCATAGACTTTGGTTTGTGTGGTTATTTTGTTTCTGTAGCTGAGACAGACCCAAGGTCCCCCGCCAAAACCCCCCAACCACACTGTCCCAACCTCCTTGGCCTCTCCCATAGGTAGTGGCCCATTGAGGAGGAGGACCCATGTTCCTCTTGGGCTGTCCCCGGCCGAATGGGTGCGGGCCCCGGCCCCAAGGCTCTCGATTCCCCTGGTTCATTAACTTTTGCAGATGATGTTGTCTGTTTGTTCATCACCGATCTTCAGCTCTCTCTGGATCGTTAACCTAGTGTGGCGGCTGGGATGGGGGAAACACACCTTCAAATCCGAGCATGGTCCTCAACCCGGAAAAAAGGGGGGGGCCCTCCGGGTTGGGGGAGATCCTGCCCCAAATGGAGGAGTTCAAAATATCTGGGGGCTTGTTCCGGTGAGGGGAAAAATGGGCGTGGTGGGGAGGGTCGGTGCAGCATCCGCGTGATGGGGTCTGCATTAGTCTGTCATGGTGAAAAAAGGGGCGAGCCCTGGCAAAGCTCTCAATTACCCTCATTCCGCTCCACCCTCACCTATGGTCATGAGCTTTGGGGAGTGACCCCAAAAAAGCAATTGAATGGGGGTGAAATGAGTTTCCTCCGGGGTGTCTGGGCTTTCCCTTTAAAAATGGGGTGGCTCGTCATCGGGGGGGCTCAGAAAGGCCGCTGCTCCTCCACATCGAGGGGGTCAGATGGGGGGGTCGGGCATCTGATCAGGATGCCCCCTGGCGCCTCCCTGGTGGGGGTTTCGGGCCGCCCAAAGCGGGGGGCGGGAAACCCCCGGGGCCGCGGGAAAGGGGCTTTTTGGCTGGCCGGGCTGGATTCTCGGAGAGGCTGGAAAAAGGGCGGGGAGAGGGAATCGGGGGCCTTTTGCTCAGCTCTGCCCCAGGACCGACCTGGAAAAGCGGAAGGATGGATGGATGGTTTTGTTGTGTTTGTTTTTGTTGATTTTAAGCCGTAGGGGAACGGGGAAATTGGGATCTTTTTTTTCATTTATTATTAATACATTGTTTTTTGCTGTTTTTTTACGGTGGTTTTTTGTCTCTGTTTGTGAGTCGTGAGGTCAAGCCAAGGCTGAGTGCACCCCTGGAATCTCCAACATAAAAATAAATAAATAAAATCTCTTCAACTTAAATCTTAAAACCCCCGGGGTGCTTCTTTTAAAATTTTTTCGTTTATCCATTTTAACACCCCTGCACAGATATAGTTGGTTCTGTTTTTTTTTCTGTTGGGTATATAATCAATAAGACCCTCTGGATTGATGGGATATGCTGGGTGACCATGCCCTTTAGCGGAAATGCAACACCCCTTTTGCCAGTGATTCTCAGTTCTGCAGCTTCCCCGGCGCATCTTTACGTTGATCCCGGGGAACTTTGGGCTAAAGCTTTTGCCGTTTTTTCACCTGAATAATGCTAAGGAGGCTACAGTGGAATTTAAAAGGTAGGAAAAGTTGATATTTGAAATTTTTTTGGGGGAGTTCCACAGGTGAGGACCACTTGACCAAAATCCCCAAAACCTTTGAAGTCAAATGAAAAGGAGGTACAATAAAAAATTTAGAGGAAGATCAAAAGGGTGGAGAGGGGCGGAGATGTGGGAAAATCAGAAAATAAAGGCGTCCCCCATTATGGAGGGGGCTTGTAAAATAATAAAACAGAATCTTAAAATCAATCGATCTTTAAGGGAGAGGGGAAACTGCTGAAGGACAGGAAATAATGTGTTCTGTAGAAGGGGTTCAAAAACAATACGAACCGCATTCTGCAAACGAAGTTTTTAAAAAGGGGTTTGTGAGGGGAAAACAAGATAGGAAAATCAATGTCATCAAGATTTATTGGAGCATGAACAAGAATAGCAGTGCGGTCCTGAAAAAATGGGCGTAAATGGCTGAGATTATGTAAATAAAATATATAGACTGGTAATCTATATATTTTTGCCAAATACCACTGACCCCTCATCCGAAATCTGAACCATAGGACTTGGAAATTTGGAATGGAGGTTACTTTTGGGATAGTCTGCTAAAAAAAACAGTTTAAAAGTTTTGTGGTCCAAAGCGAAATTTTTATACTTTTAGACCCATTTGTATGTCTGTCTTTTTCACGAGAAAACCCCTTTAAATTTAATTTTTTTTTTTTCTATTTTTTTGCCTGCATTCCATTGTTTTTTCCCTTTCTTTTCCTTACATAGTTTGATTGCTGTCCCGATTTTTGCGGATCGAGAGCTCATTGGTGGGGTTTCCCCCCTCACTCAAGCGTCTCCTCGGGGGTAACTTAACTCTGTTTGTTACAAAAGAAGAACCCTAACGTTTGGTTTTTTTCAATTGATTTTGCGACTTCTCTCATTTTTAAAAAAATGTTGCTTCGGAGGGGATATATTGGGGTAATCTGAGACAGAGGGTGTGGGTCAGGGGGGGGGAAAAGTGCGTCAGGGTAGAAGCTGGGCAACCCTCCTCCCGATCCCGTTTCAAAATATCGGGAAACGCGGTGGATAATAGTCTATACTGTATATAAAAGTCATTAAAATTTATTGTATGCCCCCCATCACTTCACGGGTGGGGTTTTTATGAAAAAGGTACCGTTTTTTAAATTGGTCAACTAAAAAAAACTGCGGGTAAAACAACCTAACCCCCCCCTTCTGGGTAGGGTGGGAGTGATCTTTCGGGCTTGTTGCATGTTATCATCGTTTCACTTGGAATGACCACCCGATGGGGAAATGGAGGTGACTGCTACATTTTTTTGGGGCTACCATCGCCCCATTGCTTTTAAATTAAATGGGCTGGAGCTCCAAGCGTAACTGGATGATTACATACAAGACAAAAACAACTCATTAGTAAGTCTTCATTGTTTGTTATATTTATTTTTTTTTAAAATTTGTTTTTTTTTTAATTATTTTTTTTCTCAAACAATTACAAAAAAAAATTTTTTTTTTCCTCCCGGAAACCTGGTATTTCAACTAGTATTAAATTGCCTCAAATTTAAAAGGCATCATTGAGAAAAACCAAAGCTCTTAACCTGGGGGGAAAAGAAATTATCAACAGTCAATGAAATATTTCACATTTGTCCAAAACAGATTTTTTCCTACCAGAGGAAGCTTTGTTTTACCTCCATTTAATTTAAGAAAATTATCGAAAAGCCATGATTTAACTTCCTGCAGACAGTTGGAGAAGGGAAAAAGGTGAAATCAGGCCTATGAAGATAACTGGGGGTCGTCAGCATAAAGTGAAAAAGAATGGCAAATTTTAAAAAATTTGACCAAAAGGCAAAGATGAATAATAAACAAAAAAGGGGGGAAAGACAGAGCCCCGGGAACACAACTAACAACTGGGCAAACTTTTTTGTTATACAAACTGCAATGCCAAAAGTCCCGGGGGTCAGATCTTCCCAAATAGTATCTTGACATTTTTTGCAATTTGAATGCTTGCATTTGTGCTCAGTAATATATGGTGAAATGAATGAACAGTTGTGGAAATAAAACACTTTACTACGTTATAAAACTTGTTCTTGCTTCTGAATAATACAATTATTGATCTAATTTTAAATTGCTGTGCTTCAGTTAGACCCCTCATTCTAGAAAAAAATGGTGACATAGGGGTTAAACTTTGGACTTCAAGCCTTGGGTTGGTTCAGATCCACTACTGACAAATTCAAAAAAAAAAGAAAATGAACAATTGTATATCAAATATTCCAATCACCTTGTACAATAAAAAACATTTAATAATAAGTAAAAATATGATGTCTTAAAAGAATTAAAGGCGAAAAAGGAATCTCAAAAAAACCACACTTTTCAAACCAAATTCTCAATTTTGACTCATTTTACCCAATGTCTCCTTGTAAAGCTGTTTCTCCTAAAGAATCTTAGGATAAATATCTGGTTTATTCTTAAATAAAACACAAATGAGAATCTTTTTCTATTCCCCGACCATCAAAGATCCCCTTTTGAGCATAACTTTTTCCTAGGGATGTCCTATCCTTGGTGTGGATGAGGTGAAAATTAAAAAAGCTAAAAAACACAGAAAAAATATGAATCCCCCAAAAAGGGGAAAAAAAGGGGAAAATTTTTTCAACAAGAAAATTAATTTTTTTTTCTGTACATGGAGGTGTACACCCAGACAGATGAATAATTGGATCCACTCCAAATGGTGCCTGTTCACCCGTGCTGTGCTTGGAAAAAAACAGGTTGGTTCTGTGTTGCCGGGCCAGGGGGTCGTCAACCACACTACTTTAAACTTGTGGATTTTTTTTTTTAATTATGTTTTTTGGCACTTGTCAAGTTTCTAGCATCAGATCAGTGGGGTCTCCTCAATAACTCATCATCTCCAATAAAACCCAGAACAAAAAATTACATGAATTGTGGCCACACAGCCACCTGCCCGAGGACAATATTTGGCTATGAAAAGGAAAACAGATGATTTGGTTGTAAGGTGAAAAAAACCTGTAAAAACTGAAGCAAAAATTTAAAATGACATACTGCATGTTTGAACATGGCATCTAGAGATGCCCGTAGTGATCCCTGACTGTTGGCTAAGTTTACCCTGGTTAATGTGTGGATGCATTTCTCTCCCTTTTTTTGCCCCCGGACTCTTTTTTTTGAAAACAGGTGTATCATCCCCAAGTCCTTTTCTGGACAGGGTGTATCCCATTGGTTCTTTTTTTAAAGTCAAAAACTATTGGGGTAGGTGGGTCTCGGCTCATTGCCTTTTAAAACAAATAATCGCTGCCTCGGTGAAAGGGGGTTTGTGGCGGTGCAAGTCTGAAGCCCGAGGCACCACCCCATCTCCCGTCCTGGGGGATGTAATGCTTTGGCCACACTTGCTCCTGGTCCTCCCAGCGTGGGCGTCCCACCCCGGGCAGACCCTGGCCACCCCACAGTGTATTACGAGACCCCCCATGCTTCTTTGCAAAATCAGATATCAAATGGAGACCTTGAACACAAGCGGGGCGACTGCAGCGGACAATCAAATAAATGATAAAATTTGGGGGTACAAAAAAACCCAAAATTTAAGTGCATTTGTTTTGTCAGGCAGTTTTTTTTTTCTAACCTGCTTAGTCCCAAACAGGGTCACGGGGGCTGCTGCGTATCCCCAAAACATGACCCCCACCAGGAAAAGCGGAGATGAGATAAGTTGTGGGGTTTTTGGAAACTTGTTTTAATTCACTGACCAGCTTTAAAAAATTCCGTAATGATGCTGATTAATGTCTAGTCCCCTCACCATTTGAGGCCAACAACAAATTTGACAAACATGATTTGGGAGGAGGATAAATATCTAGGGGGGTTTGTTACTCGGGGGTTTCCCAAAAAGGCCCCAAAACCTGGGCACAGTAAAACACCAGCGTTAAATGAATAATAATATATATATATAAAAAAAATACTTTTAAAAACCACATTATATTAATTTAAAAAAGGACAAAAAAGAAAAAATATTCTCTCATACACCCTTTTAAAATAAAAGTGTGGGTGTTTCATCAATCAACATTAAAAAAACACTTCTTAAATCAAAAACGTTTTAGGGGAAACGTTTTTTTTTGGCAACATAATATAAGTTTTGAAAAATTTTATATGCGAGGTCCCGATCCTGTTTATCCCGTGTGGTCCTTGGGGGGGCTGGAGACCTCCCCCCAACCGAGAGGGTGTCCGTCCGGGTTATGCAGGAGGCCCCGGGAGGGGCTTTGAAGCCCGTGTGGGGGTTTGGGCCGGGCCCGGCCCAGTCCCTAATTGCCCCGGGGCCCCCAAACACTTCCGCCACACCAGGAATGCTGGAAAAAACTTTTGGCCCTGGAGGCTGCCAGTGGGACAGCCGACACTTCTCCCAGCTGGGGGTCTAAGGGAGAATCCGGGAACACCTGGGGCTCACCCCGGAAACATTATATATACTCAGTCAAGTGGATGTGGGGGTAGCAGGACTGAACTGGAGAGAGGGCGGGGGGGCCCCGGGGGAAAGGCACAAAAGATTTGGGGGCCCCGGACTTTGCGGTAAAGGCACGGGGGATTGTATGAAATGACTTCTTTGAAATAGTGTAAAAAAACGGTGTGTGGGTGAAAAATATTTGTCCATCTGTCTGTGTCGGGCCAGCTTTCAAATATATATATAAAAATATATATATATATATATATATATATATATATATATAAAATTTAAAAAAACTTTAGTAGTCTTGGGTTTTTTTTTAGTATAATTTTGTAATCAATATTTTAACACTTCCTTTAATATTTTACCCGTTAAGCCCCATCTATTGGTGAAATCTTGAATTATTCTTCATATGAAAATTTAATTTTTTAAATTTAAAATGGATTAATTGATAAATTGTGAAACTGATTTTTGATTCATGTATTGTCTTGAATTGGAAAATTCAAACAAGTCATTTGGACAATAGGAATGGGTTAAATATGATTAAAAATTTTTTCAGACAAAAAAGGGTGAAGTTAAAAAAAATTGGGGTAAAAATAGTGGATTTTTATTTCCCAGCACCTTCTTCACAGCCCCCTTCCCCAAAACTGCAATCCATATTGTAAATAATAAGCACAATAAATCTCCCCCTTCTCCCTCCATTACAAGTTGCTCATTTCTTCCTGACTCTGACTCCCCGTGAAACAGGTTTCCCTTTTTATGGGCCCCGGGGGTTGCTTCGGGTCCATTCTTCCCCTCTAAAAGCACTTCAAAACAATGATAAAAAGCGTGGCCCTGACCCAAACGCCCTTTAACGACCCCAAAAGGTTCCCCTATGGGCTGCCTCCCAGACTCCTTTTCCCCTATCGTCCCTTCAGGTGTCCTGACTGGATTCTCATACAAGGACCACTGGCACCTGGCATGGGGGAATGGAACTCTCCCAATTTAGGCTTCCACTAAACCCCATCCAAATTTTTTTTCGATCCATTGTTCCTGGGCCTCCTGTCTGGTAAGTCCCCTGATCCTGTTGGGATTCTCATTCTCCTCCCACAACTGACTAACAGGCGGATACAGGACAGACCCGCTCTTGGGTTTTAAACTTGTAGCAATCCAACTCTGTCTTAAGTGTTGCCGTCTGTCCTTTTTGTTTGATTCTTGACTGTGTTTACTTGTCCAAAGTGGATTGTTGAATGGAGGACATGTATGAACTGGCAAAAAGGTAATGGCAGAATGTAGTTTAAAAAATAAAACGAAAGTCGTGTGCGGAAAGGTTTTAAATCAGAGGACCTCAAAATTGCAGGGGAGGAGCTTTCTGTTGGAAAAAAAAGGGGGTGGGTTGTTTTTTTGGTGGATTTATCCTTGGGGGAGGTTAAGGGGGGGGGCCTTTCAGGTTGGGGAAAAAAGGTGGTAGGGAATAAGCTGTGTGTGTTAAATCGTTACAGAGGACTTGGACGCATACGGGCTTGACAGTTTTTGGGCAGATGAAATTTAATATCAGTAAATGTGAAGTGTTACACATAGGAAAAAAATGTGAGGTTTGAAAAACAATGAGAGGTCTGAAAAAAAAATGCCTTCTGCAAAAGGTTTAGGAGTTGTGGTGGACTTGACAATATCAACTGCCAGACAATGTTCAAACCATCGAGAAGGATAAAAATGTCATGTTATTAACCTTGATGTGTGGAGTACAAGTAAAGGTTTCTGCTCAAGTTTTTTTAAACACACTGGTGATTATCTGGGTACGGGGTGCAGTTTGGTCTTCAGGCTGAAAAAAGGAATCACTAGAAAGGTCAGAAAAGGCGGAGGCTGAGCCAGGGCCGGGGATGAGTTATGAGGAAAATTAAAAAAGTGAGCCTTTACAGTTTAAGAAAAAAGAAAATTAAGGGAGACTCAATTAAAGGGTTTAAAATGATAAAGGGGAATTAGTCAGTGGTGAGATGGTGACTGTAAAATGAGTTCATCAAACCGGGGGACACAGTTGGAAATTGTTAAGGTAAATTTTGCACCAAAAAAGGAAGTTTTTTTTTACACAAGAACGATAGACACTTGGAATAAGGGCAAATGTTGGTACACAGGATTTACTTTCAAGACTTTCAAACTCGACTTGATGTTTTGGGAATTAAAAAAGGGGCTGGTGGTTTTTCTGGGCTGAATGGCCTGTTCTGTCTAGAGTGTTCTAATGTTCCATCTTCCATATCTGATTACCTGGGCTTTATTTTTACAGACTAACTTTCATATCAATACCTGTCAGACGACAAATATTTTTTTGTATTTTTTGGGTGTGTCCATCTTGTGTTTATTTTTAATCGTCTTGTTTTTTGATTTTAGTTGGTTAATATAATCCCATTTTTCACCCTATTAAAAGTGAAGTCTTGTTCATGGGAAAGGGGGCCAGCGTAACATTTCCCTATTATGAAATACATGATTCTCGGCCTCACAACCAATCTGGCACATATGGGCAATGGACAATCCTCTATAAATTTTCAATATTCGTTCCATTTTTATGGTTTTTATCACTCACTTGCAGTTTTTAAAAGGGTGTCTTGAACTTCGTATTCATTCATTATCTAATCAGAATCATGTGGCGGGACAATGAAAAAAAATCATCGATCGGTTAAGACCTTTACTTCATGTAAAATCAAACAGCAAAAGGGGGAAAAATAAAACCCGTGATTTGGGCTGTAAACGACTATTGGGGCCCGGGTGGGCTGGTTCGGATTTCCCCAGGTCTTCCCGGTGGGGTTAAATTTGGGTTTTTGACCCTAAAAGGACAATCAAAGGGAAAAAATCTCCCATTTTTGTATTTTTTGGGCCATTGGAAAACGTAAACCCCCTTTTGAGTTGCATGCACTCTTGAATGGTTTTCCAAAAAAGGTTTTCCCCGCATTCATTCTTCCCGTTCAACCCCCTTTTTCCCCCCAAAAACCCCCCTTTTTGTGCCCCTTGTTTTCCCTATAAGGGGGGTTTTAAAAACTGGGATCCTTTCCCCCAAAAGGCTTTTTCTGCCCCCAAAAAAAATTTTTTTTTTTCCACGACCGGGTTCTTGGGTTTTTTAGTTTTTCCAAAAGGGAATTTTTTGACCCCTTTTTAATGGTTTTTTTTTTGACCCTGACCAACACTTTTGATTTACCATTTGGCCTGGGCCACGGGGGAAAATTGGGGTTCAAATTTTCCTTTCCAAAAAATGAACCACCAAAAAATCAAAATTTTAAAAATTTTAAAAGATCACAAAATCAAAAAGTTTTTTGGGCTCCTGACTTTTCTGTTCCCACTTTAGTTTAACCTTTCAAAAAATGCCCAAAAAAAATTCATCTAAAAGCTCCCTGAGCGGGTTGGCTTACCTAGTTTAAACTTGGTTTCCCCCCTAAGGGTACCGTTTTTGGGCCCCAAAGTTTTATTTTCCTTTTTTGCTCTTTTTCCCAAAAATTTTACCTCCCCATGGGGGTTTTCCCAAAGGGCGGGAAAAGGATGTTTTAGGTTACCCCTTTTAAATTTTTTTGATCTTTAACAATGCTTATGTTTTTAAAAAACCCCAAAAAAATAAATTTACCCAAAAAATTTTTTGGAAATTCCCTAATCACCAAAAAAATAAATTTGAATGGAACCCATTTTTCATGTAAAAAAACTCCAAAATTTCTGCAACATTGATCATTTTTCACACTGCCAATGAACTGCCCAAAAAATATAAAAAAAAATTCTGCAACAATCAATTTTGAAATATATACAAAAGGTTCCCAAAAGTGCCATTGATGAAATTCAGTAAATCACCAAGCCAACTGCACTTGAACGGCTCCCCAAACACACAGAGGCCAATCTGATCTTAGGCTTGTCTGTGAAGCGGCTGAACCCCGGGGACAATGGTGCTGATTCCCTGGGGCACTAGTTATGGCTGGCCTAAACAATGGGCGCACAGACTGATTATCCCCGGGGGTGCTGGCGTTGCCAAAAAACCGACTATGCGTTCGGGTGTTAAAAAATCGTGCTGAAGTAGCCCCATGTTTTGGGTTGCACTGAGATCAACTAAGCTGGTTATGGCTTTTAAAGGGGTTTTGTAGTCGTGTGTGATGCACACTCAACTAAGTTGATCTGGGCCCCATAAGTGGCAGCTGCTTTAAACATCCCTGGTCGGGTATCAAAACATCCTGCGGGGTTAAAACACTTTTTCTGGGCACATCTGGATTTTTTAAAAAAATGTCAAATCTTTCATCCCTTGCCTAATTTAGGCCAGTTCTCAAACTTTGTATTTCCCCCCCTCTTTTCTACCTGGAATAACCCCTCCCCCCCTGCATAATATAAGAAAGATGAGAATAACCTGATACAACCAAAAGGTATGGTACTGTCCCGGTGTGTATCCTATCATTTTACTTCCAAAAATTTCATGTGTTCCCCTGCGTAAAATATTTAATTTTTTTTTTTAAGTTCTTTAATAACTGAAAAAATACTTGTTGGTTTTTTTAAATTTAACCCCAAAAACAAAAAAAAATTTATTTTATTTAATTATTTTTATGTAAAGAAACGATTAAACATTTTTTTTTTAAAAACTGTTGGGACCCCCGATGAATCATTCTGTGCCAGACAAACATTTTTCATCCGACAAATGTTATCATTTTAGTTTATCATAAAAACTGTTTATTTTTAACTCAATTTGGGAAAAAACTAAGTGGTGCGTGTGCCACATTATCACCTGATCTACTGTTACCAGTGTTAGGCGTCCCCTCGTCTCGAACCTTCTGGATTGAAAATATGTGACTATAAAGCGCAGCAACAGGGTGCGCAAAACAAACTTCAAATAGAAAAGGGCTCAAGTGTTTGATATCTGAATATCAAACCAAACCTGGACAGGCTTTGACAAAGCAGGCATATATTAGGGAGATCTGTGCCTTAGAAATTTTTTATTTTAATTTTTGTTATAATGCATTTGCTGTGATTATTGCTTAAAAAAAAATTTGAAATAAAAATGTAAAAAATTTAAATTTTTATGTCTTGTTCATTTTTTACAACTTCACACCCTCCACGTTTTAGAACCAATCTAGGTCTACCCAAAATTTGGTCCAAAATGTCTAATAGAGGTCCTTTGGGCTTTATGGCTTATGGTGTGAAATTGTGGGGCCTTTCCCCAGGGGGAACAATGTCCCTATTCCGTTTCCCCCAAAAGGGTAACAAATTCTTGACACATCTCAAAAAAAACCACAATTCCTTTACAAATTAAGCTGCAACAAAAAGGGGCTCAATCTTCTCTGAATAGAATTTCAATTTTTTTAGTTTTAGTAAAACTACAAACCTTCAAAAAATGTTTAGTTTGTATTTATGGGTTATTGAGTGTTGACTGATGGCGGTGATGGCACATTTATCCATTTACAGTAAAAAGAAATCAACAGCACAATAAAGGGGAAAAGGGGGTCACCCTTTGACAAGGGTTTAAAAAAGCTACAAAACAAAAACTGTGATTCATCGTCCGTTTGAAAGGAAAATTTTTGGGCTGGAGTGGTGGAACATCACTTTCTCTTTTAATTTCGTGACTGATGATACACTCATCTAAAAGTTGATCCAACAAAAGGTGGGAGCCCTTTAAAAAAAGTGTGATCAAAAAATCTAAATTTGAACAGCTCCCTCTGGGGACATATTGATTTGTTTAAAAAAATTCAAAACTTTTTTTTGGCTTTCCCCGTTGGGAAACCCCCAATTTGATCCAGGGCTAGATGAGGTCCACTTTTGGACGTTGGGGACCTTCTCACCAAATTAGGTGCCTTTCAAAATGGGGCCCAAACAATTCAGTTTGCCCTGGTGGACTCAATCAAAAACTTGACATACTTCAAATGGAGGTTGTTATTCATTGTTCTTTTCTAGAAAAACGTCCTGTCATAAGGCTGAGGGGGTGGATGACATCATCTATCTCTTTTAATGTAGTCGTGACTGATGAGGCCAAACAAATTGTCAACGCTTGGTGGCAGCTCTTTAAAATTTGATCCAAAAAGGCGGGTTGGCGCTCCTCGGGGACATCTTGATTTGTTTAAAAAAGAAATTTTTATCACCTTGCCTGATTGGGCCCACCACTTTTATCAGGATTCAATGGACTTCATGGCGAAAGGGGTGGGGGGACCTTCTCTTGTACTCATGTGCCTTTTAAACGATGTCCCAAACAATTCCTTTCCCTATTGGACTACACTGAAATTCTTGACACACTTCAAAATGAAACTGTTATTCATTGTCCTGCTTGCTAGAAAACTTAATCCCATCATAGGGCTTAGAGTGGATGGTGACTATCAAAAAACTCACTCATGACACTTATATCGAAAATTTTAAAATCACCAATCAATAAAACGGAAAGAAAATGGAGAAAACCAAAAAACTCACATGATGTTCAAAAACATCCTGGAGGTGTGGACTTGATAGTAAAAATTGATAAGGGTGGGCATCATGAATCTACCCATCACCTCCATCAGCCTTTTCCCGGCTTATCTGAAGGTAGGGGGGGGAACTTGGCAGAGATGCCCGTTTCCTCTCGCCCTTCTTCACTCTTCTGGGGGAATTCCGGGGTTTCCCCGGCCAGCGAGACATAGTCCTCCGTGGGGTTTCGGGCCTCCTCCCGGGGTTTGGGTGTGCCTGGGAAAACCCCCCAAAAGAGGTGTCGGGGCTTATAAACACCTAAAATTAACAAAAAAACCATGATATAAATTCCTCTTATATAAAATAAAAGATACATTTTAAACAAATATTTCCCCTTCATTTATTCCCATTTCAACCTTCCCCAAATTATAATAAAAACATTTGACATATGTTAAAAAAATATTCAAAATTAATCTTAAAAGTAAAATTATCCATTTTCAATCCCAAATTGTTTAAAAGATCAAGCTATAAAAAATTACATAATGAGTTTAATGTGCCCACTAAATAACTGATAAGTGTGTACTTTTGACTTTATTCAGGATATTTAAAAAAATATATTTTGGTTGTTTGAGTTTAAAAAAATCTTGCAGATTTTTAAAAAAAAAAAATTTTAAAAAAATTGCTGGTCGGGTTTATATAAATAAACAAAGGGCGATTGGGATGATCGGGGGAGAAAATGGATGGTCTCCCTCAATTTTCGTATTCTCAGCTATAGGGATGGATTTGTGAGTAAACCGTAAGACAATGATTATATTTTTATTTATTTACTTAAAGAACCATCAACAACAAATCAAATCAAGTTAAAAATATTTGAAAATTATTATAAAAGTAAACTTGAAAAAATCGCACTCTTCGCTGTGAAAAAAAAATTTCCCGGGTTTTTTTGGAAAACAATTCAATTTTATTTAAAAAAGGGGTTTGGGAAAAAAAATTGTGAAATTAGTACTTGTACACAAAATTTCATTCACATAAAAAAAAATGTTCTCAAATATGTACATTCTATACTAATAAAAAGGGAAAGCCCTCACTGACTGATATGACTCACTTACTCACTCACTGACTCATCCCCTAATTCTCCCAAATTCCCATGTGGGGAGAAGGCTGAAAGGGAGGCTCATTCCCAACACTTACTTACAAAAAATTGGGGAGGTTTCATTTGAAATTCTGGGGTTGGTCTAACTGGAAGGTATTTTTCTACATATACTGAAGGAGTTGAGCCGGGGAACGCCTGGGGGATTTGGGGTACTCATCCCCCTCCCGTAATCCGTGAACTGACTGTCAATGCGTACGTGAAAAACCCGGAAGATTTCAAAAGCACTGAAGAAAACATGCATCATATTTGAAGGCAGGAAACAAAAAGAAGGGCGGTGACACATACAACCATATTTTGAGTGCTGCTCTTGGAAAAAAAGCACAGTGAAAACCCAAAAGTTTAAATTAAGTTCATAACGGCTACGCTGGTTTCACTACAGGTTCAGGGATAAAAATTTAATGGGGAGGGCGGGGTTAAAAACGAGTTTTGATCCAAACTTAATTTAAAAAATTGCAGATGAGGGCTGTGCTGCAAATTCAACTGTGTTTGTGGGGGTTTGGCAGTTAAGGCGGGGGGGGGGTCCGTCATCATCTCCTCCCATTCCCTCATTTGCTCTGAGCTGAGCTCAGGGCAAAGCAGTTTCACTTTTAAATGAAAAATACCCCAAGAACAACCCACAAGTTAATACACCGCTGTCTCTGGGGTTTTCCCCAAAAATCCCCCAGGCACTACTTAAAAAAGGTTCTTGACAATGGGTTCGTTTTTTTAAAATGCCTTTTTTTGCACAAAAAAAAGCTGAAAGCTTGATTCATTTCCAAAAGCGTTAAAATCCGAATTTAATCACAAGAAAAGGGAACTTCTGTAAATCATGATTTCCTGGTACACGTTACTTTGATCAAGCTTGTTCTTTTTCCCTCCCCCTTGGGTTTGAAAAGTTGAAAAAATATGGGGTTAACACGAAAAAGATCCCCAAATTGAAGCATGAATAATGATTGCCATCAATATTGTTGTGGAACCATAGATGTAATCCTCCTTCCATTTTCTAATTTTTTTGCCACTAGCCATGATTAAATAGCTAAAAATAAAAAGGCGAGTGTTTTTCAGGCAGGCAGGCGACAGCTCAATAGCTCAATTTGGATATAAGTGGTTCTATTTAATGCCAAAAAATCTTTGGTAGGGAAAGTAAGTTAATTTATCTTTACATTTCATGGTAAAAAAAAAAGGTTTTGCAATGTGACTCATTTAACTATATAAAGTCAAAACTTGTATATATAAAGTCATTAAGAATATATAAAGTTAAAAATTGATTATATAAAGTCACGGTCGGATAAATAAAGTCAAAATTTAATATATAAAGTCAGGATCGGTATATATAAAGTCAATACTTGTTTCTGAATATAAAAGTCAAAACTTGAATATATAAAGTCAGCCTGGAATATAAGTCCATCCATCCATCCATTTTCTAACCGCTGAATCGAATACAGGGTCCGGGGTCTGCTCGAGTAATCCCAGCCAACACAGGGCACAGGCAGGAACCAATCCTGGGCGGTGCCAACCACGGACACCTACAACAACAGCACACACTAGGGCCATTAGAATCGAATATAAATCAAAACTTGAATATATAGCTAAGGTCATTCCCAAATATATAAAGTCACAACCTGAGTATATAAAGCAGTTGGAATATTTCAGAATATATAAAGTAAGCTGGAATATATAAAGCAAAACTTAAATATAAAGTCAGTGTAGGAATATATAAAGTCAGCGCTGGAATCTATAAAGTCAAATCTTGAATATATAAAGTCAGCGTCAGGAATACGAGCTATAAAGTAAGCACTGCAATATATAAAGTCAAAACTTCAATATATAAAAGTCAGCGGCGGAATATACAAAGTCAACACTGGAATATCCATCCATTTCCCAACACGTTGAATCCACCACAGAGTTCAGGGGTCTGCTGAGACAATCCCAGCCAACACTGGGTGTAAGGCAGGAACCAATCCTGGGCAGGGCACATGCATCATTTTCAAAACATTAACTCGAACAGTGTTTTTGTTAACTTGAGTTCAGTTCAGAGTCGTTCAATCAATAGATTTTGAGTTTCACTTTACAGTATATATTCAGGACTAGTGTATATACTCCGATGCTGACTTTATATAATCAGGAATGACTTTATAAATTCTCGCTGACTTTATATATTCAGGTTTTGACTTTATATATTCAGCGTGACTTTATATATTCGCGCTGACTTTATATATTCAGAAAAGTTTGACTTTATGTATACCCTGCTGACTTTATATATTCAAGTTTTGACTTTATATATTCGACAGTGACTTTATATATTCAGATGACTTTATATATTTGGAATGCTTTATATATTCTGCCGACTTTATATATTCACAAAATCAATTTATTTGCCTGTTTGGCACCCATAGTATAGTGTGTGTGTATATATTACCATGTATGTATGTATATATATATATATATATATATATATTGTGACTGGAGGGCTGATCGCACCTAAATAGAAACAGGAGCCCTGGGAATAACCACCCTACCGCCTTG
>NW_024382094.1:0-23000 GCF_016835505.1 Polypterus senegalus
CCTCTAGTGCATCTGTTGTTAATTTCATTAACACCACAGCAGCTGAAACTGATTAACAACCCCCTCTGCTATTTAACTGACCAGATTAATATCCCATAAGTTTCATTGACTTTATGCTATACTCTGATTGAAAAGTGTTCCTTTAATTCTTTTGAGCAGTATATATATACCGTATTTACTCCTGTACCACGTGCCCTCGTATAAGACACGCACCCTAATTTTTACAAAGAAAATCGGGAAAAAATCTTTTGTCCCGTGTACGACATGCATTGTGATTGTATAGGAAGCAAGTGAGGTTGGAATAAGACACCGATGTGAATAACTGTAATGGAGAATAATTATGTCTTGTTTAATTCTTTCTGCACATGATACAGTATATTGTACTAACTGTAAGCAGTACCCCTACTGCTGAACGTTCAGTGTTTGTCACACCATGCTGCAAAAGGTGGAAATGTCAAATAGCCCTGTGAAATGAGAAGAGAAAGAACCGTATAAAGAAAATCGGTAAAGGACTATAACGGCAAGTGGAAAATTAATGTGCTCACCAGAATATTCCAGTTTAATCATCATCCTCCGATTCGCTGCTGGATTTGCCACCGCTACTGACGTCCCATACGGTACACTGCTGCTTCTCTCTGCGTCCCGTGCGTACTGGGACACTCTTGTCTCCGACTGCATTAACAGTAGTGTTTGAGGGGTTCTCAAAATAAACTGGCATTTGATCAGCATTACAGATTTGCCCCATTAAATACATTTTCTGCTGCCTCAACTGAATAACGTATTTTTGGAAAGCTAGCTTTCTTCATATGCGTCTGGTAGACACTGTGAAATGGTCGTGCGTCGTCTTATTGATAAGCCATTCCTTCTCATGAAACACGTACCCCATCCATGGCTTGCTTTGAACTGAGTGATGGGTATTCCACCTTCTTTCACTATATCACGAGCTTTCACCTGAATCATTTCCGTGGACACTGCATATCCAAGCTGACGCCTGCCTTGAATGTAATCAGCGAGTGCAACTTCAACTTATGGGAACTGGGCACGTTTTCCGCGAAATGCCCATCTGTTTATGTTGCATGACGAAAGTTTATCTTTCTTCTGTCGCCAACCTCGAACACATGACTCTGGAACACCGTACTTGCGACCTGCTGCCCTATTTCCTATCTTCTCTGCTTCCAAAATCACTTTTAGTTTCTCTCCCGCCAAGAAGGAGCGTAAACGCTACTGTCCATGCTGAATGACGACGCCAAACTGATTCAAAAACAAACCTACCTTCCTACCATATTCCTCGTGTATAACGCGCACCATTTCCTCGTTTATGACGCGCACCTGATTTTCTAATGCTCATTTTTGGGAAAAGAAGTGCGCGTGGTACATGAGTAAATACGGTATATGTATATCTATACTAATAAAAGGCAAAGCCCTCACTCACACACTCACTCACTCAATGACTCACTCACTCACTCACTCATCACTAATTCTCCAACTTCCCGTGTAGGTAGAAGGCTGTAATTTGGCAGGCTCATTCCTTACAGCTTACTTACAAAAGTTAAGTAGGTTTCATTTCGAAATTCTACAGTACACATAACGGTCTATAACGATCAACTGCGTCCGCCATGTTGAACTTTCTTATTTATGGCCCCATCTTCACGAAATTTGGTAGGTGGCTTCCCTGCGCTAACCAAAATCGATGTACGCACTTATTTCGGTGGTATGACACCACTGCCGGCCGCCATATTGAACTTTCCAACGTTACTAATTCACCAACTTCCCGTGTAGGTAGAAGGCTGAAATTTGGCAGGCTCAATCCTTACAGCTTACTTACAAAAGTTAAGCAGGTTTCATTTCGAAATTCTACGCGATAACGGTCATAACGGTTGACAATGTTTGCCATATTGAACTTTCTTATTTATGGCCCCATCTACATGAAATTTGGTGGCGGCTTCCCTGCGCCAGCGAAACTAATGTGCATTATTACGGTGGTAAGGCGCTACTGTCAGCGCCATATTGAACTTTCAAGCGTCACTAATTCTTCAACTTCCTGTGTAGGTAGAAGGCTCAAATTTGGTACTTATTTCAGTGGTATGATGCCACCTGTCGGTGGCATCATATTGAACTTTTCAACAGTCTTTGTTACTTATGAGCCTATCTTCAAGAAATTTGGTACGCGGGTTCCCAACGCTAACTGAATCCTACTTACCTACTTACGTACATATATACAGTAATCCCTCGCTATATCGCGCTTTGACTTTCGCGGTTTCACTCTATCGCGGATTTAAATGTAAGCATATCTAAATATATATCATGGATTTTTCGCTGGTTCGCCGCTTTCTGCGGACAATGGGTCTTTTAATTTAGGTTACATGCATCCTCAGTTTGATTGCCCAGTTGATTTCCATACAAGGGATGCTATTGGCGGTTGGCTTAAAAGCTACCCAATCAGAGCATGTATTACATATTAACTTAAACTCCTCAATGCTATAAGATATGCTTCCCACGCGGTGCTTGTTTGCTTCTCTCTATCTTTCTCACTCTCTCTGCCTGACGGAGGGGGTGTGAGCAGAGGGGCTGTTTGCACAGAGGACACGGACGCTCTTCTACAAAATGCCGCTTTATCGCGGTGCTTCTGTATACTTAAAAGCATGTATTGATTTTTTGATTGTTTGCTTTTCTTTGCGAGCGCTCTCTCTGACATTTTCTGCTCCTGACGGCGCTCCTTTAAAGATAAGATATATTTGCTTTCTTTTAATTGTGAGAAAGAACTGTCATCTCTGTCTTGTAATGGAGCACAGTTTAAACGTTTGACTAAAGGGTGTTATTTCATGTCTAGAGGGCTCTAATAATGTTAACAGTGTGGGAGAGTGTATAAGGGCTTAAAATATATAAAAATAACCATACAAACATATGGTTTCTACCGCATGATTTTCACCTATCGCGGGGTCTGGAGCATAACCCCGCGATCGAGGAGGGATTACTGTGCGTCCATAGCCTGCAGCTCGGTCAGCGTGTGAGGCGGCATTGGGTCCCCATCCCAAGCGCCTCCTACGTTGTTGGCTGCCTGCCATATAAGGCCGTCCGTCGCTCCAGTCTCTACATTCCCTTCCTTGCTTCGCCACGGAATTCACGTCTCCCTGCTGATAACTACAGCCTTTTTATTTAATCCACGGCTTCTCTGCTGTTTTATTGTTCATTTATTGTGATTATAGATATTATGTAGGTATTTTAGACTAACTTTACATTGTTCAGGTACCCATTTCCTTTATCATTCCAACCGTACCCCATTAACATGTCTATCGAGGTGATCACCATCGATCAAAGAACTATCACTTACCGAGTGGTTTCCATGCCGGAGATAGCACCTACCTTTTCCATTCTCTTTGTTACATATTGCACGCCATATCAGGCTCACTCTTGATATCCAGAGGAACATTGTGTCTTATGTATTGAATGACTGGGACAGGTTCAAGGTGTGGACTGATGACGGTACAGGAGATAATTATTCTACACAAGAGCACTAGAAGAGTGAAATGCTTAAGCCTTTCACCTATGCATCTGCATGTGAGTTGATGGCTGCCGGTGAATTATTCGGTTGTTGCTTTCAAGTGTACCAAAATGGTCAAATATTTTACACCTTTCGACAACCACCAATGCCTCTTAAACATCTTAGATTGACAGGTGACGATTTCAGTAGTGGACACTTTGATGTTTATGAATGTTTAAACTCTCAAAAGCTGGATGTAAAGTTATCGATGAAACCGTTGTATACAACGCTTGACAGATGACGAATGTTTCTTCAACACAAGTCCTACAAATACTGTCGTGAATTGAAACAAACCATGAAACTCAAACCGATTAAGATAGCAGCAATCCAAGCTGTGAGATTTGAAACAAGATTACTGTTCACATGGCCAACTGTACGTTACATGCTCAAGAGTAAGCTCAGCGCACAGCTTAGTCATATTACAACCAGAGGGCCGCACTCACAATGTGGTATACAAAGAGATCCTTAACAAATAATTATTGGTATATTTTCCCTCAGTTTAAAAAGGTTTAATTTTCTTCTTAATAAAACTTTTAAGGCAGTACTTCGTTGCGAGTGTGTGGGTATTTTAGTATATATATATATATATATATATATATATATATATATATATATATATATATATATATATATATATATATATATATATATATATATATATATATACTAGCAGAATACCGTCTTACACTGTGAGAAGTAGTGTGTTAAGAAGGTACGAAAAGAAAAGGAAAAATTTGAAAAACAACGTAACTTGATTGTTAATGTAATTGTTTTGTCATTGATATGAGTGTTGTTCTCATATCTATCTATCTATATATTTATATATATATCTCTATCTATCTATCTATATATATATATATATATGTTGTTTTCATATCTATCTATATATATATATATCTATCTATCTATCTATATATATATATATATATATATACCGCTAAGCAGCGGAGAAGTAGTGTGTTAAAGAAGGAAAGAAAGAAAAGGAAACATTTTGAAAATAACGTAACATGATTGTCAATGTAATTGTTTTGTCACTGTTATGAGTGTCGCTGTGATATATATATATATAGCAAAATACCAGCCTTATGCGATGTCATGTGTTAAAGAAGTTATGAAAAGAAAAGGAAACATTTTAAAAATAATGTAACATGATTGTCAAAGTAATTGTTTTGTGTATTTGGCAGCGTCACAAAGTTTTTTCGTCTAGCTGCATCAGAAAATGTACCACAACGTCTGACACGCCTCCTTTTTAGTGTTTTCTCACAGCTTGGATTGCTGCTGTCATATATATACACACACACACACACACACACACACACACATACATACATATATATATACACATACATATCTTCATATCTACATATCTATATACATATCTACATATACACATATATATATATATATACATACCTATCTACATCATATATACACATACATACATACATACACACACACAAATTATATATATGTGTGTATGTGTGTGTGTGTGTGTGTATATATATATATATATATATATATATATAATCTAGATAGGGGTGTGTGTGTGTGTGTATATATATATATATATATATACACATACATACATATATATACACATACATATACTTGTGTGTATGTTTGTATGTGTCTATATGTGTGTGTATAGCTTTGGTCACTGAGTGCAAGGGAAAAATAATGAAATATAGTCTATAAGTTATTAAACAGTAAAACATTAACGTTTTAAGAAGTACAGGTACATTGAGCACTACTGGAGTGGTTTGGTAAACTACATTTTAAAGACTGTGTAACACAACAGGTAAGTAACTAACAGCAGCTAAAATGTATATGGATCATCTCTCGGTAGTAGATCCCTTTTGAAAGGCGCTACACGACGGCTGTGGTATAGAAATTACATTTTCTATGTGAGCGTTCAAATTTGTGCCTCTGGTAATGTGCCTTACCGGCATTTAAAGAAAATTAGTTTTGTGTCCTCTGCAGTGTTAAGAGAAAGGCTTTGGTTTGGGATAAAAGGAAAAAGGTGTAAAGAAAGGAAAGTTGCCTTTTTCTTTTATATAGTATAGAGAGATGTGTTCGCTGGCGTTATGATGCGCCTTTTGGGACAGTCGCGGTGGGTCTTGTGTAGACTGGTGAGACGTCCCGCCATTAATCGGCTGTGATGGCACTGTCAGTCCTCCACTCGTGTGCGTGTTTCATAATCCGAGGTGAGGACCTCATAATCGATATCGTGCAAAGAAAGTGTGAATCGCCTTAATATTATTTTTCCGTGGTGTAGAAAAGGGGTCCGTGTTTGCACTTGTCTGGGCTATAGCGCAGGGGAGGATGAAAAAATTAAAAGTGCTCACTTTGACTTAAGGCAGAAGCGCAGTCAGCGTCTCAAAGGCGGCACAGCTATGCGCAGCGCTGGCTGCTCGACTTTGCTGGGCAGGAGACCACAGTTTTGCAGACACGTTCATGATATCAAAAGTCTCAGCGCTCTTTGGAGGTCATTCATATATTATATATATAGCAAAATCCCCGCGTCTAGCAGCGGAGAAGTAGTGTGTTAAAGAAGTAATGAAAAGAAAAGGAAACATTTTAATAATAGCGTAACATGATTGACATTGTCATGAGTGTTGCTGTCATATATATTCCTGCCTAAATAAGTCACCCTCGCTTTGCTCTTACTTTATTTACCGTTCATTTAATCATGGCTATTGGCGGAAAAATTATAAAATGGAAGGAGGATGGCTTTACCAAAACAATTATTGATGGCGAATCGATTATTCATAAAGCTTGAATTGGTGATGTTTTTCTGTGTTAACCTCATATTTTTCATACTTCTTCTCAAACTAAAGGTGCGAGGGTAAAATGAATCGGGATGCGCTGATCAATGTAATCGTGTACAGTACCAGGAAATCATGCATTGACAAAAGCTCCCTTTGCTTGTAATGCAAAGTGTGATTAAATGCATTATTTTTAAGCGTTATGGAGCACATGCATCGAAGCTTCTCAGCTGTGCTTGTGCTAAGAAAAGGAAAGATTTTAAAAATAGCATAACACGATTGTCAATGTGACCTTTTGTAAGTAGTGCCTGGAGGATTCAGTGTGGAGAAACTCTAGAGACAGCGTGTGTATTAACTTGTGGATTTTTCTGTGAGTATTTGGTGGCAGTCTGACAAAGTTGCTTCGGAAGACGGCATTAGCGCTGAGCTCAGCTCAGACCGAAATTAGATGAATGGGAGGGAGATGATGGCGTGACTCCCCACCCGCCTTAACTGTCAATCCCCCACAAACACAGTCTCTCGGAATTTGCATAAGCACACCCCTTCACCTACAATTTTAACTTAGTTACAAAGTGATCAAAACTCGCTTTTATATCCTCGTCCTCTCATTAAACTTGTATCCCGCATTACCTGTGGGCATGTGAAAGCAGCGTAGCCTGTCTATGAACTTAATTTAAAGTTTAGGTTTACACCTTGCTTTCTTTCCGAGGCAGCAACACTCATGAATATGGTAGTATATGTCACTCGCTCGCTTCTTATTGTTTTTCGCTGCCTTCTCAATTATATAATGCATGTTTTCTTAAAGCGCTTTTGGAGGTCTTCCTGGTTTTCTACGCACTGCGTTGACAATCAGTTCACGTGATTACGTGGGAGGCGTGATGATGTCACACGAAACTCCGCCCTTCCAGCTCAACTCCATTACAGTTAATGGAGAAAAATACCTTCCAGTTATGACCATTAGGCGTAGAATTTCAAAATGAAACCTGCCCAACTTTTGTAAGTAAGCTGTAAGGAATGAGCCTGCCAAATTTCAGCCTTCTACCTACACGGGAAGTTGGAGAATTAGTGATGAGTGAGTGAGTGAGTGAGTGAGTGAGGGCTTTGCCTTTTATTAGTATATATATATATATATATATATATATATTATATATATATATATATATATATATATATATATATATATGTAAAAATACACAAACAAGCATAACGGTTTGGGGTTTCCAGCCCCGTATAGTGTAGAAATATCACAAAATATGGTACAGATATCATCAACGGTCAGTACGTGATTGTATCACACAGTCAACCGCCTAAAGATGGCAGAGTAGGAACATTTATGGAGGAGGGACTGGAAGAAGAGAGGTATGCTGGGTAGGAGCCGTGATGGATGGTGGGATTGCTGACATTACAAGGAGTAAACAGAGGAAGGGCGGAAGTAGTGTAGTGCGGGTAGTGATGCAGGCAGATTCATGGGGCGGTTCGTCTTTCTTTCTGCAGGAAACAAAAAGAAAGGTTAGTACCCCGCCACTCCATCCATGGCATATGATTTTGCGATATCATTTGGGTCCGTCCACGGCCCCCTATTCGCACGTGCGTGACATGACCCCCTCCTCAGCCCAGACCCGTCAGGTCGGGCGGACCGAACAGACAGGTCGTGGAGTCGGGAGAGTGCATTGGCATTGGCCTGAAGGTTGCCCCGACGATAAGTGACGGTGAACTTGTAGGGCTGCAGGTCCAGAAACCACCTAGTGACTCGGAGATTCGACGCCTTATGCAGTGCCATCCACTGAAAAGCAGAGTGATCAGTCACCAGAGTGAACTCACGACCCAACAGGTAATACTGCAGATGAGTCACCGCCCACTTAATGGCCAAGGCTTCCCTCTCCACTGCCGCATACCTGGTCTCCCAGTCCATCAATTTCCGGCTCAAGTACATCACAGGGTGCTCTACACCATCAACGCTTTGGCTCAACACGGTGCCCAGGCCTGTGTCCGAAGCATCGGTCTGGAGAAAAAGGCAGACAAAATCAAGGGTTTTTAATATTGGTGCCGAGGTTAGGGCCTTCTTCAAGTCACTGAATGCTCGTTCCGCCTTGTCATTCCATACCACATATAAAGGAGCGCCCTTCTTTGTCAAGTTAGTCAAGTGTGCTGCCCTTTCAGAGAAGTGGGGCACGAACCGGGGGTAGTACCCTGCTAGCCCTAAGGAAGCCTGCACCTGTCTCTTGGTATTCGGACGGGGCCATTCCAGGATGTCTTTTACTTTGGAACATTGTGGTTTCACCTGTCCCGTCCCACTAGGTAGCCTAAATACTTGGCCTCCTTCATGCCGAAGAAACATTTACGGGGATTGATGTGGAGGCCAGCCTTCGCTAGTGTCGCGAGGACAGCAAATACCTGCAATAGATGTTCCTCCCAGGTGCCGGAATAGATGTCTACGTCATCCAGATAGGTGGCACAATAGGACTGGTGGGGATTTAGCACTATGTCTATCAGACGTTGGAAGGTCGCTGGTGCCCCGTGTAGCCCAAATGGCAGGACCTTATATTGCCAATGTCCACTAGGGGTACTGAAGGTAGTTTTTTCTTTGGCAGATGCCGTTAAGGGAATTTGCCAGTACCCTTTAGTCATGTCCAGGGTAGTCAAATATCGAGCCATACCCAATTGTTCAATGAGGTCATCCACCCAGGGCATCGGTTAGGAATTTGGAGACCTGGTTAAGACGTCTAAAGTCGTTACAGAATCTCCAAGAGCCATCTGGCTTGGAAACGAGAACGATAGGACTGGACCAGGGACTATGGCTTTCTTCAATAATGTCTATGTCCAACATGCGTTGGACTTCAAATTCCACCTCTGTGCGTTCTGCTTCTGGGAGGCGATAGGGTCTCTCCTGGACTACCAAGCCGGGTTCTGTGATGATGTCGTGCTCAATCAGTGAAGTACGGCCCGGTGACTCGCTCACCACTTCGGGGGTGGACAGGATCGTTTGTTTTAACTCCTGTCACTGTAGGGGCATTAGGTCTGGTCTGAGGTTAAGGACTGGAGTGCAAGCAAAAAGGGAGAGGGTCCTACCAGGGCCAGGAGCTTTGTCTCTGTCTTTCTGTCCCCCCTGGCCATTGAACCTTACTCTTATTCGATGTTAATGTTGATTTATTTTGTTTTATAATTGTGTCTTTCATTTTCTATTCTTTAATATGTAAAGCACTTTGAGCTACTGTTTGTATGAAAATGTGCTATATAAATAAATGTTGTTGTTGTTGTTCCATGGTTTTAACAAATTCACGTGGTATACCCTCTCGCTCGGCCGACGATTAGGCTGTTTTACCAAATAATCGAGAAGTCCCTTTCTTTCCTTAACCTCATATGGCCCTTGCCAATGAGCCAATAGTTTGGAGTGGGAGGTGGGAACGAGCAGCATCACTTGATCCCCAGAATGGTATTCCCGGAGAGTCGAGTTGCGGTTATAACACCGTGCTTGCACACGAGTCATGTGATCTTTTATGAGGGGTCTAATTGCGCCACATACTCTAATACATTCATGGAGGACAGAGCCTCAGCTTCCCATCCTTCTTTTATTATATCCAAAAGTCCCCAAGGCTGGCGTCCATATAACAGTTCAAAAGGGGAGAAACCCATAGAGGCCTGGGGTACCTCCCGATAAGCAAAAAGCACGAGAGGCAAGAGCTGATCCCAGTTCCTACCATCCGCGCTGACTACCTTGCGCAGCATCTGCTTGAGAGTCTGATTGAACCGTTCTACCAACCTGTCTGTTTGCGGGTGATAGACAGATGTCTTCAGATGCTTAATACGGAGTAACTTGGCAACCTCCCTGAGCGTATCCGAGGGTAAAGGGTGTACCCTGGTCTGTAAGAACTTCTTTGGGTATACCCACCCTAGAAAATAGGTTGACCAATTCCGTGCAATGTTTTTAAGTGTTAGCAGGCGCTTGAACAAGCCCTCTGGATATTGAGTCACGTAACCAATATATATTTATGGCCACGGTTCGAGGGCTCTAGGGGTCCTACAAGGTCTACCCCTATCCTGTCAAAGGGAATGTCAATCAGGGTTATTGGAACGAGAGGAGCACGGTCCCTCCTAGGTATCTGACGGGTCTGACATTCGGGGCAGGACTGACAGAAACGTTGGACCTCCTCATTAATTCCGGGCCAATAAAAACGGAGCTTTATTCTCTCTAAGGTTTTCTCGACCCCGAGGTGGGTGCCAAGGAGGTGGGCATGAGCTAGTTCGCAAACCTTCCGCCGGAAGGTATGCGGTACTAGCAACAACTTCCGTACCTCGCCCTCTTGTGTCGCAACTTAATACAACAGATTATTTTCTAAAAAAAAGTATGTGGTATGGGACTGTCAGCCTGGCGGCTAACAGGATAAACAATAGCATTCCGGGCAAACCAGGAAATAATCATCATTCCACTGTTCCTTTTAAATGACGCGAAGCGTGGATCTGAACTGATGATTCACGCTGGCTAGAGGATCTTGTGACTCGGGAAAATACTGGTTTCTTGGCACCGTGCCTCCGGCGGATACTTCCAGGTCAGGGGTCCGTCACCTAAGTTTCTTCCCCGGGTTTCTACGTTATCACTGTCTGCCTGAGTGCACGGCGTGGGAGCCACGGGGAGGGTGCCCCGCCCATCCATACCCAGAGCCAACGAGGCCCCAGGAGTGGTTGTTATTTTACGCTGGTTTTATATGACCAGTCGTGTCCCAAAATCACTGGAAAAGGGGGCTCAGGTAACATGGCAACCGACAACCGACTCAAGTTTCCAGGCGATATAACACTCCGCGGAACAATATGATCTGGTTGTACCATGTTTACAAGTGACTTGTAATTGTTGTTTTAGCCACTGTCGTGGTAAAATATAACGGTGAGCTACAATGGTTATGTTGCTGCCGGAATCAAATAGAGCCACAACCGAGTACCCATTCACCAATACCACTCCCCTATTAGGGATAGCCAGAGGGTGTGACAGAGCACAGTACCTTTCAGCAGTGGACCAAGTGCAGTCCATAGGCTCGACGTTGAGTGGACAGGCTGGTAATAGATGTCCGGCCTTGCCACACTTGAAACAGTGCAGAGAGGCCGGCTTTTCTCTGGGCTTCATCAAGGCTTCATGCGCGCGAGTGGGCTCAAAGCGTGGCAGCCACGACCCTGTTGGGCCCCGCGAGCTGACCTTTCTGACCCCCCGGTTCAGTGAACCGCGAGCTGACGCTCCAGGACATCCAGGAGACCCTTTATGTCTTTGAAGGGGTGGCGTCGGACCTGCTGGGCAAGGTAACTGGGCATGGCGTTGACTAGTCCCTCAAACACCACTGTTTCTACGACTTACCAGGCAGGGACATTGGGCGTAACCAGCGCGCTATCTTGCCCCAGAATTCAAAGGCCTGGGCACTTGGCGGCCGATCAGGGTCAAATTGCCAGTTACGCCACTCGCTCGCCTGCTGGTCTGACGTGATGCCATAGTGCCTCAGGATCTCCGCTTTTAGGAGGTCATAATTCGAAGCCTCCTCCTCGGGAGGTAGTAATAAGCCAGCTCTTGGCGGAACCTTTCAAGTATGGCCAGGATGGGCGCCCACTGATCGCTGCCACTGGTTCGGGTGGCGTCCTCTCAAACATGCCGAGATATGATTCTATATCATCCGCCTCGGTCAATGGGATGATCAGAGGAGGTGGAGGTCGTGGCGGATCTGGTCTTACCGTCTCTGTGGTGGCCAATCTTGCTTTGGTATCATTCACACGTGCATGACTATATATTGCAAAAAACAAGACCTAGAAGACATATATATATAAACCAGGGTGTTTCTTCATGCCGGTCAAGAGCTTGGATAAATAGGGAGCTTTTTTTGTAAAATTTTGCCAGATCAATATACGGACAACAATACAAATTTCCATACCGGGTCGGTTGAGCCCCCGGTTAACAATAACCGCCACCAGTACTGTTAGCCAACAGGGTACTGGCAGAAATTGGGCTACTGCTGGCTAAAGAAGGAAGAGAAAAAGAAGGGGGAGACTTGTCCAGAGGCAAGAGGAGAGGAGGAAAGTAAAGAAAGTGGAACTGAGGGTAGGAACTTTGAATGTTGGCTGTATGACTGGTAAGGGGAGAGAGTTAGCAGATATGATGGAGAGAAGGAAGGTTGATGGAATGGAAGAGGAGTAAGGCCAGGTTGATTGGAGGTGGATTCAAATTGTTCTATCATGGTATGGATAGGAGAAGAAATGGGGTAGGAGTTATTCTGAAGGACAAGTATGTCAAGAGTGTTTTGGAGGGTAAAAGAGTGTCAGGCGGAGTAATGATTATGAAGCAGGAAATTGGAGGTGTGATGATGAATGTTGTTAGTGCAGATGCACTGCAAGTTGGGTGTGCAATGGGTGAGAAAGAAGATATTTAGAGCGAGCTGGATGAAGTGATGAACAGTGTACCCAAGGGACAGAAAGTGGTGATTGGAGATGGGCATGTTAGTGAAGGGAACAGTGGAGACAAGGGGGTGATGGGTAGGTATAGTGTCAAGGAGAGGAATGAAGAAGGTCAAAAGGATAGTGGATTTCGCCAAAAGGATGGACATGGCTGTGGTGAATATGTATTTAAAGAAGTGGAAGGAACACAGGGTTACGTACAAGACTGGAGGAAGATGCACACAGGTAGATTACATCCTATGCAGAAGAGTTCATCTGAAGCATGAAGTTATGGGAAAGAGTAGTGGAAGCTAGGATAAGAAGTGAGGTGATGATTAGTGAGCAGCAGTATGGTTTCATGTCAAGAAAAAGCACCAGAGATGCAATGTTTGCACTGAGGATGTTGATGGAGAAGTTTAGAGAAGGCCAGAACAAGTTGCATTGCATCTTTGTGGACCTGGAGAAAGCATATTACAGAGTGCCTTGAGAGGAGCTGTGGTATTGTATGAGGAAGTAGGGAATGGCAGAGAAGTACGTAAGAGTTGTACAGAAGGCATGTCAAACACGCAGACCTCAACAGAAATCTGTGCGGCCCACATGACAGATCCTAGTTAGCACTAAACTTGTACAAAATTATTACTATCGTTTGTGATTGAATCAATCTGCATCTTCATGGTTACTTATTGACTTTTCTTACTTCTGCCTTCTGACAAAAGCTCGTTTTCCCATGGCATTGCATTACGGAAGCGTCATCTGCTAGTATAGTTGCAGCGAAGTCGCAACTGAAGTGGTAGGCTGCGGTCCGCGACCCACTACCGGGCCGCGAGAGAACTGCCAGCAACGGAGACTCACTTAGTGAAGGGCTACAACAAAAAGTCTGTCCCCTTCACTGAGGTCAGTTTTCAGAACACTAGGCGGGTGGGGCTTTGCAACAAGCGCAGAAAGAGAGAGACTGCGGTGAGAGTATTACAACAAAGTATTTTTATGTTTCTGACAGTTTCCCCATATGACACGAAGCACATTCAGCAGCTGATACTTTCATTATAAAGAAGTGACCTTGAAATGCTTGAATGAATCATCCACAGAGCAGTTAGTTCTGTGGTCACAGCTCAGTTGTGGCCATTTGCTGCTGATCCCAAACAGAAACAATGTAAAAAAATGTTCTTTCTTCGAACTTTCCTCGTACTGTTTCTTTGCTGTTTTTGTTTTGTGTGATTTTAAGTGATACCTTTTCGTTATTGCTCGTCAACATTTGAAAAACATCAATTAGAATTTAACTCATTATCACCCTTCTATAGAAACGGCATACTTATTATATGCAAAAAAGAAGAAAAATCTCGGGTTGCAAACGTATGTGATCTGTTGCATTTGAAAACGCCGAAAAAGCCATTTTTATGTGGTTGCAGTGATGCTTTTTCAAGAAACATTCATATTAATGCGGTACTCATTCAAGAATATATGAGGTTTTTAAACTCGTGTTGTTCCCATTGGGTGGGGGTGGAATTCCAGATCCCAAAAGAGTTCAGAAACCTCACAATATGAAGAAGAAGAAAAGGATGATTTGGCTTCTGATTGATAACTGTGCTGACCACAACATGCTTCGCACTTAGATAATGTTCACATTGAATTCCTCCCACCCAATTGCCGCGGCAGTGCTTCAGCCATTTCATATGGGCATCATTAGCACTGTGAAAATGTATTATCAAAGGAAATGATGAGAGAAATTCTCATCAGCATAATTTGTAGACATGAGAAGATTAAAATAACGAAAAAAGCTATTATAGCTGCTTCCATTTCAATATCCTACCTTTGTTATGCACGTTTTCTGCAGTGACATCAACCAAAACGAGATTACGAAGCAGACTGAACATAAGCAACACACTTCACAAGTCACCGTCTTCCATCCTCCCCAGATGAGATCATCTGGTTATAGGAAAAACAAGCTCAGGGCTCTCACTTATTCTGCATTATGGTAAGCTGTAAAATTTATATTACTAAATTATAACTTAATAATAATAAAAATGTATTATAAATTTGTGTATAAAACTGCCCTACGAACCCACCCATAATCACCCCATAAACTCCAACCTCCAATAAAATGGAAAAAAATTTGCTTCTAGTAATGCGGTCCTTGGTGTCAAACAGGTTGCAGACCACTGGGCTACACTACTGGCTGGGATGCTGAGACTGTCCACTAGGCAGAACTGACCATCACAAGTAGTAATAGCTCGCATATTTTCGTTTTTGCTCTAGTTTTATGTAATTTTGTGCTGTTATTGTAACGAACAGTTAGTGCAAACTACAGCTGAAGATCTGAAGTGGGCCGAGAAGTTGTTGAGTTGTTTATTAACAGATTTTTGGGATTTTGAGTTTGTATAATTAGTTTTAGGTCAGGGGGCTGTTTCCATATCGGCTTAATTTACAATATAAACTTTGAAGTAAACTTAGTAAAAGTAAAATTAGATTTTTGGAGGATTTGTTTTCCAACTTGTATTACTGAGCAATGAATTCAGTAAGCGTTTTCGTGATTTCAGTTCACACAAACAGGACTTTGTGCTGTTTACGTCACCATACTCTTACAACGTTAAGAATACACCGGAAAATATCAAAATGGAACTGATTGAACTGCAGTCAGATTCTATTCTGATGGCAAAATACAACAAAGTTGGTGTACCAGGCTTGTATGCTTACCTGCCATCCTCGTATGTGCAGATCCATAAGTTGGCATCGAGTACTGTCTATGTTTGGAAGCACTCACCTTTGTGAGCAATTTTTGTCGTTAATGAAAGCTACCAAAACCCCACATCACTCAAGACTTACTGTCGCGCACCTTTCATCCCTCATAAAAGTTGCAGTTGCACAAGATTTCAAGCCTGATATTGACAAACTGGTTACTAACAAGAGATGCCAAGTGTTGGAAACCTCTGTTCCAAAATGTTCTGTTTTTGCTGGGATGTAATATTAAAATATGAAAATCAATTTAATTTCTCAACAGACACACACACACCCACACACACATGCTAAAATCAACACAGTCTCGATCCCTCAGGTCTCCTCTTAATTTTCTTTTGCTTGAACTGTAAAGGCTCAACTCTTTAAATCTTTCCTCATAACACATCCCTGTAGCTCTGGAATCAGCCAAGTCATTCTTCTCTGGACCTTCTCTAGTGCTGTTAAGTCCATTTTGTAGCCTGGAGACCAAAACTGCACACAGGACTCCAGATGAGGTCTTACTAGTGTGGTTTAAAGCTTCAGCAGAACCTCCTGTGACTTGTACTCCACACATCAAGGCGCTATATAACCTGACATTCTGTTAGCCTTCTTATTGACTCTGAGCTCTGTCTGGCGGTTGATAGTGATGAGTCCAATTCAATTGCTTAATCTTTCTCATAAGGTGTACTTTTGAATTTCAGACCTGCCACGTGTGTGGTACATAGACATCAGGGTGTCCTGTATGATATGGGACTTTTGAAGGGTTGCTTCAAGGGACCTACTTTTGCAGAAGTCGTCAGCTAATTCAACAGTCAAAGCTCAGGATTGCTGAATTCGAGGAGGTGGTTGACAGCCCATGTTGTAGTAAAGAACCAGCACTCTCCACATGTCAACAACAACAACAACATTTATTTATATAGCACATTTTCATACAAAAAGTAGCTCAAAGTGCTTTACATAATGAAGAATGGAAAAATAAAAGACACAGTAAGAAAATAAAATAAGTCAACATTAATTAACATAGAATAAGAGTAAGGTTCAATGGCCAGGGTGGACAGAAAAAGCAAAAAACTCCAGACGGCTGGTGAAAAAATAAAATCTGTAGGGATTCCAGACCATTAGACTGCCCAGTCCCCTCTGGGCATTCTACCTAACATAAATGAAACAGTCCACTTTGGATTTAGGGTTCTCAAGGAGCGACTTGATGATGATGGTCACGTAGACTTCTGGCTTTTAATCCATCCATCATTGTTTGAGCATAATGAAGCTTTGAGTAGGTGGAGGTGGCGCAGGCCACCACCACAAAGAAACCAGAAAAAGAAATAGAAGAGAGTTGGGGTCAGTACGGATTTTAGAACCACCATGAATAGTTATTATGATGAATTGAACATATAGAGTATCAGGAAGTTAAATTGAAGTTATAAAAAGGCCATGTTAAAGTAATGTGTTTTCAGCAGTGTTTTAAAGTGCTCTACTGTATTTGCCTGGCGAATTCCTATTGGCAGGCTATTCCAGATTGAGGTGCCTAACAGCAGAAGGCCGCCTGCCCGCCTCACCACTTCTTTTAAGTTTTATTCTTGGAATTCTAAGGAGACACTCATTTGAGGATCTAAGGTTACGATTTGGAATATAAGGTGTCAGACATTCCGATATATAAGATGGGGCGAGATTATTTAAGGCTTTATAAACCATAAGCAGAATTTTAAAGTCAATCCTGAATGACACAGGTAACCAGTGTAGTGACATCAAAACTGGAGAAATGTGTTCGGATTTTCTTTTCCTAGTTAGGATTCTAGCAGCTGCATTCTGCACTAGTTGCAAACGATTTATGTCTTTTTGGGTAGTCAGAGAGGAGTGCATTACAGTAATCTAGTCGACTGAAAACAAACGCGTGAACTAATTTCTCAGCATCTTTCAGTGATATACGAGGTCTAACTTTAGCTATGTTTCTTAAGTGAAAAAAATGCTGTCCTAGTGATCTGATTAATATGCGATGTAAAATTCAGATTACAGTCAACAATTACCCATAAGCTTTTTACCTCCGTCTTGACTTTTAATTCTAATGAATCCAGTTTATTTCTAATAGTCAAATGTCAATCAGAAAGATAGTGTGCACCCTTAAAGTGTAATAGGGAGACTTAAGACCAGACAGGCAGAGACAGGTACAATACTGGATGTACCTGCTAGGTGAAGGAAAAGACATTCTGGAGGCATCAGTCCCAGAAGCAGAGGTGTTCATCCATGTCCCGAACCTGGTGGAGTCAAAAAATGACTCTGACCTGGAATGGGGGGGGGGATAAAGAGCCTCAAAAATGTCAGATAATATTCAGTCTCCAGAGAGAAAGATGTTGTGACATTTAGGGACTGAGTTATTAGGAGGATTGAGTCTCATATTTGTTACAACTTTGTGTTGCTGGTGCACACGTGGGGGACCTCCCTGGTTGTATTAGTAGCCTCCTGACCATAATGGGGGTGAATCCTGGAATAAATATAAGATAAGTAAGGGTAGGCTGTCAGTTTTGCAAACCAAATTTAAGGAGTTCGGTGTTAGACTAAAAGAAAAAAAAAACAGCGAAAGTGGCCTTTTCTAAAATTCTACCTGTGCCAAATGCTAGTAAAGGAAAGAGAGTAGAAGGTGTAGCATGTGGCAAATCCTGTGGTATAGATGGACAGTTAACATTTATCCTGGAGTTCTTAAGGAGGTTAGTGAGTATTACTGTATGTACATCTTTGATACTGTACGCGTTTTGTTTAAAATCAATGCACACTGGAAACATTCTTGAAGGCTGGAAAAATTAATGGAAATGAATTGATCATTTTGCATGGGTTTGGATGGTGAAATGTGTTTGACTGATATGGTGGAATTGTATAAAGATCCAACAAAAAGCATTCAATCATAGAGGTTCATTTATTATTTATCTTGATTTTCAAAATGTCCCACATGACAGACTTTTGATCAAACTAAGAGAAGTGGGAGTTCAGGGCACAGAGTGGAGATAAGTGCAAAAATGGCTTAAATCCTGGAAGCAAAGGGTTATTGTGTGAGGATCATCTTCAGAATTAGGCGATTTTAAAGGTGCTACCCTTCAGAGTTCAGTACTGATACTGCTGCTGCTGCTTTTCTGTACATAAGTGACCATAGCAAGAATTAAATTAATATGTAGGATAAGTTTGAAGATAATGTCAAAATTGGTGGAAGAGAAGATAAATGAGGATCAGATAAATTGGTACAGAGGAAGCTGGACAGAATACAGGCTTGAACAGAAAGTCAATGAAGTTAAAGTAACATTTTACACATAGGAAGTACAAAAGTTTGATCTAAATACAACTTATGAGAAAGATTTATTAGTCATAGTGGACTGGTCACTATCAACATCCAGACAGTGGACAGAAAAGATTAAAAAAGCTAAGAGGATATTAGATTATATATCATGATGTGTGAAGTACAAGTCAAAGGAGGTTATCCTTAAGCTTTATAACACACTAGTGAGGCTTTTCCTGTAGTATTGTGCTCAGTTTTGGTCACCTGGCTGCAACAAAGACATAGCATTGCGAGAGAAAATCCAAAGAAGACTCACTAGGCTGGTTTTGGGACTAAGAGGTAGGAGCCATAAGAAGAGATTAATGAAGTGAACCTTTTCATTTTTAGCAAATGGAGGTTAAGAGGTGCCATCATCTTCTTCTTCCTCTTCCTCTTCATCTTTACCCACTTCTGTTTGGAGATGATGTACTTGACTATTTTTCTCAATACGACTCTGTCCTGCAACTCCTAATTGTCCTTCAAATTTTCTTTTACTTTGTCCATCCACCTCCACTTTGGCCTCCCTCACTTTCTCTTACACTGAAATTCCATCCCCATCCCTCTTTTACCCACATATCCATTGCCTCTCCACATCACATGTCCATACCATTTCATCCTACCTTTCCTGTATTTTCTTTTATATCTCATCCACTTTTGTTGTACCTTTGATTGTCTCATTTCTTGTTCTGTCCTTTTTTAGTAACTCTACACATCCATCTCCACATTCTCATTTCTGCCACATCTAAATTCTCCTGTTGTTCTCCATTTACTGCTCATGTCTCAGGTATATAAAGCATTGCTTGTCTTACGACTCTCTTAAAAGCTTACCTGTGCCCTTCTCCATAATTCTTCAATCAACACAATACTCCTCATACCTTCTTCCAAACTGTTCCATCCATACTATACTCTATGACATAATCAAGAGTTTAAATTATGAAGGGAATAGTCCTGTAGATAGCAGCTGTAAATTTTTAAATATTTTCTACAAGAACACATGGACACAGCTGGAAACTTGTTCAGGACAGATTTTGCAAACATGTTAAGATGTTTCTTTTTTTTATGCTGCAGACACAATGAATAAATTATCAAGTAGTGTTCTGAAGAGAAGAACCTTAGGAACATTCAAATTTGGACATGATATTATTTTTTACAATCAATGTGAATAGGATGGATGGGCTTGTTGTGCTGAGTGGCCTGTTCTCATCACAATTGTTCTAATGTTCTAATCTACTTTCCAGACCATCTTTCATTCTCCTTAATATACTGACGCCACCACAGACACCAGCTATCTATTCACACCTCACTTGCTTAATGCCACCCTCCCCAACTCTCATGGCACCAGGTCAAGTGCCATCTACAAATTTAAAAATGCAGGAAACAGTTTCTTTCCCTTCTCCTGATTCTTTTTCTGCTTTTTCTTGACAGCAAAGTTTGCATCTCTTGTTTCTTTCACTTGAATAAAACCAAACCAAATTGTGTTAACTTTCACTTTTCCGTAGCACTCTCTCAATACCTTCATTACCCGCTCCAAAGACTTGATTGAAAGGTTTGATCCACAATCTAGTGAGTGATACATTCCTTTAAACTCAAATGAGCACACTTTGTTTTTCACTATTCAGGAATTCTCCCTTCACACACAATTGCTTCAGGTCCGTTAACCATTCAGTCTCAGGACCAGTGGTTGAAGTGGGCCAGTAATTCCCCATTCTTGCCCCGTGAGTACCAGTGATTTTGACCCCAATAGTGTCTGCTCCAGTTACTGTGTATCTGCATGTTTTTGGACCTCCACAGTCCTAACTCTGTTCTTACATTTACATTTTTTTTGATTAGCAGACACTTTTATCAGTAACAACATGCAAAAAGAGGTCAAGATAATCGACATTTGAGAACAAGTGTTATTGAACAAGGGTTCAAAATTGACCATTACAAGTGAGGAGCTTAGAATAAAGTACAAGTGAGTTACGATTCCTGTGTTACAAAACCCGTGGAAGATTAATTTTAGGGTAACATAGCTTTCAGGTGAAAGACATAGCATGTCAGAAACCTCTGCAGGCATATCAGGAAAATAGATAAAGGTCAAGTGAACAACAAAATGTACTGAAAGATGACTAAGTAATTTGCAGATGTCCTATAAAACATCCTGAATGGAGAGTTGTTAAATGCACAGAAAATTCAAGGGTGGCGGCTCAACTCAAAGGTATAAGAAGAACCAGAATATAATATAATAGACTTTTATTTTATATAACTCATTTGAGTGTAAACCAATGAACCAACCAAAGTAAAATGTATGTATTGATTGACACTGTGTGTAAATCCAACAGTTTATAATATAAACCTCTATTCTTTGTTTCTCTGATCATTCTGACCAGGATGTAACAGACAAGGCATTTTGTAGAGGAGTAATTAAAAGACATAATGAACATAATGATAAATGATAAACTGTTAGAGGATGTTTCTTTCTTTAATAAGACTGGGGGGCTCTGCCTCCAGCTCACTTCGCTCACTAACCCCCAGCCAAGCCTCTTCATGGCTCTGCCGGTCTCGTATGGGTAAGCGGATGTACAATTTAAACAGATTATCATTTTCGTGGAAACTGTTACGTATGCATAATAGACCTAACTATTTTAGATTGCACCGAGTAATTAACCATAGTAAAAAATAGTCAAACGTAATAAATTGAAAGAAAACGTATGCTTATTCATTGATGTCATTTTTATTAAGTTTAAAATAAGCTCATTATTATTTTATTTTTGCTACCTGTAAAGCTTGTGCTTATTCACTTTTTTAAATTGAAGCATATTCTGACATGGTAAATGAATTTGTAATAATTCAACAGAATGACTTCAACCGTGCATTGGCAATTCCATTAAATGCCACCCACTTCCCATTCCACTGATGAACGGAATATTTAAATATGCTTCAACTTCATCCTGAGACTGTTCTTTGGATACATTCACGCATACTCTATTGTGCCCCTTATGAATGTACTTGTAGATGTACTTAATACTCATAACCGATGCACAATACTCGACATTGATATGACCATCGAATTGTTTCAGCAAATACGGGTTATACGGTACAATCATTGAATTATCGATCATCACAATTTTAACAACTTTCTTTCCATGATAAGTGTGTTGTTCATGACGATTATCTCTGCGTTGGTAATCAGGAAAGCCAGCCTTAGTCATTTCTGTTGAATTAAATGAAAGTTTTAGGAAATTTCTTTAAACACGTTTTTCTTTTGTGTCCCAACATACTGAATTTTTTAAATGTGGTTTCTCTGTTTGGAATTTCAGCCCAGACAAAACAATTTACATCATCAGGAGGTAATAATTTATTTTGCAAAGTAACCAATAAATGCATGTGAGGGTTTTGCAGATAAATTTCGTGTAAAGTTCAATACTTTTGGACGTATGGATTTGTATCCATTATTGGCTATAGAATTTCTAATACTTCTGATCATTTAACTCTTTCAATTTTATTTTGCATCGCTTCTCCATGATCATAAATATAAACCTGGCCGAATTGTGGTTTCTTTGATATTAAACTTGTAGTAGCTTTAATTGTTGCAGGACAACAGATTCTCATAGTGCATTGTTCTGAATCGTGTAAATCTACGTTTTGAGCATTGAATGATGAGAACGTGAACTGATTATTGTAGATTTGGATATTTTGCCTGAAGTGTTTGTGGATTTCACTTTCACCAAACAGCAAATCTTTTCATTAGTGCTAATGTGATCTTTACTCTCAGTTTTTTGAGACTTTTGATATTTACTACTTTCATAATCTCTATCCTGCTCTGCATGTGTATCGTGTCAACATTTTTGAACTTCTTTGCGACGTTCTACTATGTGAGATTACTGTGTGCGTGGATAAAAATGGTTGAGATGAGGTTATAACTTGAAAAAATCTAATGGCCCAGGTCTCAACTTACGAGACTTCCAAAAAGTCTTGTCTTGTCGCAGGAATTATTATTATTATAGAGAGATGGGGAAGTGAGGAGAAAAGGAATGGTGGGATCAACAAACAGACCCATAAGACAGGTGCAGTTACCATAGTGATAAAGCAGAAGCTGAACCAGTAGGTGAAGCTCTTGATAAACCAGTCAATCTACATCTCTGCCCTCACCTATTGTTATGAGCTTCTGGTAATGATTGAAAGAATGAGACTACGAGTAATAGTGGCCAAAATGAGCTTTCTCTGCACTGTGCTTGGGCTCTCCTTTAGAGGTAGGATGAGAAGCACAGACATTCAGGAGAGGCTCAGAGTAGAC
>NW_024382095.1:0-6550 GCF_016835505.1 Polypterus senegalus
TGATGGTATCATATGAACATGTTAATAAAATGCGTTGGAATGAAAAAGGGAAATGAATCCCTAACAATGAAAAGTAGTCAAAAATACCTACAAATAACTATAATTAAAAATAAATGAACAATAAAACAGAGAAAACCGGGGTTTAAAATTTAAAAAAGGCTGTAGTTATCAGCGGGGGAGAGGGAACCCCTGGCGTAGAAGGAAGGAATGTAGAGACTGGAGTGATAAAACGCCTTTTTGGCGGCACCCAAACCCGGGGGGGGCGTTGGAGGGGGGACTTCCGCCCCCCCGGTGCCCTTTTGAGCTATGGACATATATGTACATAAGTAGATTCGTTGGTTTGGGCCCGCCAAATTTCTTGAAGATGGGCCCAAAGAAACAAAGCCCGTTGAAAAATTCAATATGGGCCAACGTGGCATCTCCACGAAAAATACGTACTTTTTTCAGTTACCCCAGGAAGCCCCCTCCCAAATTGTGAAGATGGGGCCAAAAATAAAAAAGTTCACATGGCCCCGGGCGTTTCCCGTTATGACCGTTAGTAAATTTGAAATGAAACCTGCAACTTATATGGCTGTAAGGAATGAGCCTGAAATTTCGCCTTCTACCTCCCGGAAGTTGGACAATTGGTGCGTTGGAAAGTTCAATATGGGTGACAGTGGCGTCTAAACTGAAAAAATTCTACATTGGCCCGGTTGGCGCGGAAGCCCTCAAATTTTGTGAAGATGGGGCCATAAATAAGAAAGTTCAACGGCTTTTTTGCCGTTATGATCTTTTGATAAATTTGAAATGAAACCTGCTTAACTTTGTAAGAAAGCTTAAATTACCTGCCATTTTTCTACCTACAGGGGAAAGTTGGGGGGTGGTGACTTGGAAAGTTCAATATGGCCCGACGGTGGTGTCATACCACGAAAAAAAATCGTCCGGTTTTGGGTTTGGGGGCGGGAACCCCACCTCTTTAGGGGATGGGGTCACCTTCTCCTACACAGGAAGTTGGGGGGTGGTGACATTGGAAAGTTTAATTTCCCGACAGCGGTGTCTACCATCGAAATAATCTTCAGTTTTGGATGCACAAGACCCCCTAAAAATTTTCGTGAAGATGGGGCCATAAATGAAAGTTCAATATGGGGGGTTTGACCGTTATGCCGTTATTGGTTTTGAAATGAAACCTGCAACTTTTGTAAAGAAAGCTGTAAAAATAATGAAATTTTTGCCTTCTACCGGAAGTTGGGGGTGGTGGTGGTGGTGAGTGGTGGTGAGGCTTTGCCAAAAGTATAGATTTTTTTTTCATTTCACATTATATTTTCATATCTACATTTGTCAATTATTAATAAAACATGAAAAAAGTTTTTTTGTGTTGAAAAAATTTTATGGTTTTGACACAGAACACATAAATTTTTATTCCCAAAAAAAGATTCTTTTTACCTTAAAACTCCAGCACTTCACTTGAAGATAAACCGGCAGTGAAAACTTTTTTTTGAATTAAATGCGTGGTTGGCGGAGGGGTTGATACCAGGCTGCTTCTGCTAATCCACGATTTACAGGGAAAAACACTGATGGAGGTGAGAAAAGGTTTTATGTGGGCCAGATTTCAAGTTTTTTGTAGGCTCTAGTAATTCTAGTTTTAATCCCCTTTTCCCCCTTTTTCCCCTGCAGTTCACCCAAAGACCTGGCCTCTTGTGACATCCCACCCGTCAACTCACTGCTGGGGGCATTTCCCATACCCAAAACCATCATACCCAAAACCAGTTCCCTTTTTTCCACGAAACCCCCTCTTCCTTTTCTCCACCATATTTAACTCAGGGTTTAAACTTTGATTCCATTTGAACTCCGCCTGTAAAAATGTGTTTTTTTTTTTGTGTATATTTTGCAGTATACAGGGGGGTTTTCAAACCTTTTTTATCTGTACAACTGGCGGGGGCCACATTGGCAGAAAAAGTAATATAAATGCTCAGAACTTTCTTTGAAAAACATTTAAAATGGTGAGGTTTAAATAGGGTTTTTTTAATAGATGTGTTTTTAAAGGATGTGTATTGATAGACATGTTTTTAAAAAAAAAGAACAAAAGAATTACAAAAGAAACATTTTTTTGGGGAAAACTGAAAAAGAGAAAGGTAAAGCCTTCAGTTAAAAAATATTTTTAAAAATAAAAAATCGTGGGTAGCTGCGGAAAAAAGGGTATTAGTATTAGTGTTTAACTTTAACATTTTACAGGCCCTTGAACAAGTCCACTATTTATTAAGCAGTTATTTTGTTCATTTAATCCATATTTACGTAATATATAACTAAAAATTAATGCTGTTCTAGATCTTTGGTGTCCCCTTTTGGGGTTGTCCTGTTGACATCATTTTTAGGGGCTTTGAAGTTACTCTGCAGGATTTTACTATCGGAAAATAGCCCCTTCCCTTTCCGATGGAATATAACTTTGACACTTGCTCTGGTTAAAAACCATCTTAAAATAACTCAGTCAAATTTTTTTTAAATCTATTTGGGAAAGTAATCTAAAGTATATTATAGATAAGTATATATATAAATATGGCTTTTTGTTTGTCCTCATAAATCTTCCTCTATCTCCAGTCACCGGGGGCCCTCAGGTATAAACAGTCGTACCCAACAATTTTCAAAAAGACGTTTATCGCTCACATTGTGATGTATAAAAACTAAATTTGGGTTTTTAAGTCCCCTTTTTCCCCCCATAACTCCCGGCTCGGGGGATTCTCCCGGTTTTTTTGCAAACTGGGGGCAGCATAAAAGCAGTGCTTTTTCCAATGTGGCCCCCTTTTCTTTAAGACCCAAACCCCCCGGGCGTTTTTATCAAATCCCTGAAATTAACCCCGTTTTATTATTTAAGGCATCTGGTGAATTAACCTTAACAATATAATGGTCCGGGATGGCCAAACTATTCCAAAAACCATACTGCTTTAGCGTTGTTTCTGTCGATACCACTCAGGTATTTTGCCTGAATCTGGTGTGGAATCACCTCTACAACACTGATCAAAAAGAATTATTATACGCTCAAGCACATCTGCCTCACCCATGTGCACAGTCAAATGGGAAATGTTAGAGCCCTTTTTTGTAAAATAATTGGTTCTGAAACATTTCATCCCCAAAAACTATAAAACCCTCAATCAATCCATCAAGTGCTCCTTGTGAACTATTTTACTTATTGTACAATCACCTCACTGTAAACTTGGGATGGTTATAATTTCACACCTGAGCAACTTTATAAAGGGTTTTAAAATTTAAAAATTTTTTTTTGAGATAAAAGCAGCAAAACATGTTTATTACATTTTTCCGGATAAAATGTTAACACCATTTAAAAAGTTTTTGTTAATAATTAAACATGTATGACACGGTGGTGGCGCTAGAAAAATCTATCCCCATTCGAATTTTCCCTGCCCGGCTTAGCATGCTGGGACAAACCCCTGGAGGGATAGATGGATGGAATGATTAAACATTTTTCGAAGATATTTCAATGTTCCTTAAATTTTTAAAAAATTGGGCGTTCAACCCTTGATAGCTTAGCACCTATTGACTGATTATGTGATTTTGGTTCGGAAAAAGAAAAGGAAGGAGGGGGTTGGGGTTTCGTTTAAAGAGACATACTTTTAATAAATTTTTTCCCCGGAAGGTCTCCCCACGCAGCAAGCTCTTAAAGGGAACAATTTTGGGCGGGCGCCAGTTGGTCACTATCACTGCACCACCTTTTAAATTTTTAAAACATGCTTAACTGCTATCATCTGAAAATGGAATCAAGTAACATTTCGATTTTAATTATTCGAAGGCTTTAAAATCACAAATTAATGGATTCTGTGTCCCGTCAGAGGAAGAAAGCCCCTTTAACAAGCATTGTGATTCCCCCATAAAGCCCTGAAGAACATACACAAAACAAAGCATTTAATGTGCTACTTTAATTCGATGGTATTTGAGAAACTAGTAAATGAAACAATTTAAAGATAAGTGTATAATGTTCACTTTAATGACAAAATAAACTATGTGATTAAAGTAAAAATTTTAAATTTAAAGTTGACATTTCTTTTTTCCCCCACTGTATCCCCTTTTTTTTTTTCTTTTCTCTGTAACCTAATAAGCCTTGACATTGGGGGGCTATGTTGCCTTTCACGTGTTTGATATCGAAAACTTCTTTTTATTTTAATGTCGATTTTGGGAACTTAACATTAATTTTCTCCAACCTTTCCCTTGATCAACTTTTTGTTTTTATACCATAAAACCAACAACGGTACTTTTTTCCTTCCTCATGTATTCACAAATTCTTTTTTCCCCCCATTTTTTTTGAATTGCCTTTTCAAAACTGACATAAGGGCTATTTATTTGATTTGCATATTCAAAAGGCAAAATTCTGGGAGGAATTTGGGAGTACGGCGGGCCCGTGCATGTGTTTTTTTCAACTGCCCCGGGTTATGGGGGGAAAAAGAGGTGGAATTGGAATGCACAGATTTATGCATCTGGTTTTTTGTGCATCCCCTGTTTTGATTTGTTTATGGTGTTTGCATGAACTGACTTGACTTATTTGATAAAAATCTTTTTATTCTAAATAACATTCTGACATTTGTCAAAATCAAGTGAGCTTTTAAATTAAAAAAATTATTAGCAAAAAACTTTTGTTTTTTTTATCATGCAATATATCTTGGTAATCCACTGAAGATTTATAACTGTTCCTAATTTAAGTAAAAAAAAGATTAAGGCGACATTATTGAAATGTTTTAAAAATTTTACAAAAGGGAAATTTGTACAGTGGATTGAGACTGTTATTTTTTTTAAAAGGTTCATCAGCACTGGAACAAAAATTTGAAACTTGTTAAAATAAATTTTCCAAAAATTAGGAAATTTTTTTTTAAAAAAAAGGTGAACAGTTGGAAAAACTAAAATGTTGGAATTTCAAACTTGACTTGTGTTTTTTGGAGAAATAAATGGATAGGGCTGGTGAGCTTTTTGGGCTGAATCCTGTTCTCACCTACATTGTTCTAATGTTCTAAATAGTTAGGTCAAGATGAAAAGCAGAGCTGACAGTGGTATTTTCTTAAAATTCATCCAAAAATGGTGAGAAAAATCTTTTATAATTTAGAGATATTAAAAGTAGGATCCCTCAACAAATGGTGTTGGAACTACTGGCAAATGATTTTTATATAAATACAAAAAAAAAGGTTAAAATTTGCAGATGATAGGGTTTAGGGTTTATGATATACAAAAAGCTGAATTTCTACGAGACCTGGACCAAATACAAGTGTGGCAGATTTGAAAATTAACAAATATAAAGTATTTCATTCGGAAATAAAAAAATTAATTTGGTTTTCAATGGAATGTTTGACATTTAAAAACAGCTTATGAGAAGAATCAGGGAATTTTGGACTCATCACTTTCTACATCAGACGTGTACAGAAGCCACTAAAAAATTTTGTAGATTTTAAATCATATAGCATGATGGGGGAGCATAATTGGGAAAGTTATGGTTAAGCTGTATAATGTACAGGGAGGCCTCATATCAGTGTCAAGGACAAACAATCAAGAAACTAGTAAACAAGGCACAAAAAGTTTCATAAACCAAAAGAAACATTTTCTAACAAAAAATTGCAATTAACACTTTTAAAAAATGTCTTAAAAATATAAAACACTGTGAATAGTGAAATAACATCCTTTTTGAAAATAAAAGGAAAAATACCTTTTTTTTCAATGAAAATAAAATATCTTAAACAAAACATTTAATTTTTTTACAGCCAAGTTCAGTTCAATTTTTTACCTTCAAAATATGAGATACTATACTAATACTTGATGGTTATTTATATTTAAAATTTTGAATGATTGTCCCGTCTCTTGTATATAATGGGCACAGATTAAATCGAAATTTTTTATATGTTTCTTTTTATATCATTTGGGAAAATGAGCTTTGGATGGGTTTCTTCTGATAAGATTGTTATTTCAGTTTTGAAAACTGGGATTTATTAAGGTAAATATCACTATGGGTTTTATTTTTGAAAAGCTTTATTTTTTAATTTACTTTGTCAAATTATTCTTTTAATAAAATAAGTTGTTAGTTTTCCTAAAGTGATTACAGTTTTAAAAAATGATTATTTGTTTTATAGCATGTTATTAACTCAATTTTTAATTACAGTAAAGTTTTTGGGAACCAAGCAGGCGTTTACAGGAATCAAAAATTCGCTCATCTGAATCTGTTCCTCGGGGTGTGGGGGGCAGCTGATGGAGCGGGCCCACGGATGACACTGCGTTGTGACTCACTGGGCGGGTCGGCAGTTGTTCCGGGGCCCCTGGGTAGGGGTTGGATATCTCTGGGTCCCCTTTTTTTTGGGCTGATCCTGTTCTTAACCCCCCCAAACTCACTGAATTGCACAGGTTGAACCCGCTGTAATGAAAGGCGCAGGGATCTGTGGTATCGGGGGGAACTTTTCCCCGGCTGGGGGTAAGGCTGTCCTCCTGGCATTCAAACAATCTTGGACCATTTGGGAGGCATTCCCCGACTGGAAAACAGGACTTTTTTCCCCATCTGGAAAAGGGGGGGGCGCCTGGATTAAACCAG
>NW_024382096.1:0-7023 GCF_016835505.1 Polypterus senegalus
CATCACACCAAACATGCAAAGAGAATTCTGAGCCGAATTTCATCCTTAATACAAGTCCCAAATCCCAGGCACAACCCCAATCAACCCAGGAGCTAATAATCCACCACTGTTATGATACATCGAAATTGGGACACCCAAAGAATTAAAGATGTGGTGTCAGAACTGCCAGATCCAAAGGAGTCGGGCTTAAAATTTGTTGAATCACTTCAGCAGCTGGATGACATGTATAAACCAAATGCTGGAGTGGCGAGTGCTGCTCGAAAGCTAGGCACCACCTGGGCAACAGTAAATCACTGGAACCAGAGGGATGGAAATGCTTGGAGATGGGATGAGTCCTTGAATCGTGATAATCAGGGCCCCAATTTTAGAACAATGGAATTATTAAAGACTGCAATTGCAGGAAAATACAAAAGGAACAGATTGGTCACTTATATCAGCTGCCAAGCAGCGGAAAGATGAGACGGTTGATGAATGGCCCAAAGGATTCAAGACCTGATGGCTAATCATTCTGGTTTGCAGAAACGAAGATGAAACCGCTACCGTCCCCTTTGTTTCGGGTTTAAGAAGTGACATACAGAATAAAGTCAGAACGCCTTGCATAGGCTGGGAAAGTGCTACTTTTGAGGAAGTGAAACCCCATGCTGAGCATGCTGAGAGACAATCCAAACAAAAGAATATGATACGCAAACTAAATTGATAGCGCACAGCTTCAATATTACACCGAGGAACGGTAGGGGCAGAGGATTTCAAGGTCGTGGTCTGGCAACTCCTTCAGATGGAGAGGAAGGGGAAAGGAAGAAGACCCCAACCTCCATGCCTACTGACCAGTTCACCCAGATACCTAAATCATCAGAACAGTTTCACACCCTTACACCTGCTACAACTGCGTGAAGCTGGCCATTTCAGACGAATTGCCCAAACAAGCGTTCACCTCCACCACTTCCACTCCAGGAACCCAGTGATATTCCCTGGTCCTAGGAATTAGCAGGGACCCCAGCCATTTTTTCCAGTTTCCTTGCTCACTCATCATGCTGATGCAGACCCTTTACTAACTTTGATAGTAAATGGTAAGGAAACTGTTTTCCTTAGGACACTGGAGCTACCGCTCAACTTTATCATTGTTGGAGGTCCCTGCCTCGAAAGACACTGTGAAGGTCCTCACTGCCTCAGGACAACCTCATCTTTATCAGTATCCAAGCCTCTTCAAGTTCAACTGTCCACTGATAGTTCAATTTTGACACATCGATTCCTGTTAAATCATCTGTGTCCAGTTAACTTATTAGGAAGAGATCTCATGACTAAACTGTCTGTTTCAATCTCCTTATCTGAACAAGGATTCTATTGCTCCATTCCTAAGCTCCTGTGCCAAACTCTCCAACCCCCTCGACCTTCTTTGCTGCCTGGGCCCTAAACATTTCCCACAAATACCCTTCCTTAATGCCCTCCATGCTTTCCGTCCTGTAATTTTCCCACCTCCAAGTCCCTGACACTCTTCACTGTACTGCCCAATATTTCCACATGAAGTTGATATCCCTTGGTTTGAATCTTTCTCTCTCAGCCCCTGTCCAGAGAGTCTTCACATCCTTGTATTTTCATCTTCCCACTAAAGCTGCTGCTTCAGTTCACCTTACACACTTACAAACACTTTCTATTTAGAAGGTGCAGTCCCATGTTTCCTGGCAAAATCTAACACTGCTCGTTGGGTAGAAATTGGGGACTGGGTTGAACAATGTCAAAATAGGACTGATTGGACATACATTGCACCAGGAATTTTTGTCACCCTTGATCACCTGGTTACTAAGGTGATAATCCAAATCGACCTGCCAGTTGTTCGCTCCCTGTGTCACCCGTCTCCTTCTCTGTATTCCTTGCAAAGAGACTCTTTCCTTGGCTATCTACAATTCCTGACATTCTGTGGTCTCAGGAAAACGATTTTGGCAGAATCGCAAATTGTGAACCTTAGTGGTCTTCCCAAAGTCATCCTTCCGCCTCGTGCACAATATCCTCTTTCTCCCGAGGCTGAACTTGGAATTGCTGCTGACACAAAGACTTAGTTGAACGGGAGCTATAATTCCTATTCAGTATTCTCCTGTTAACTCTCCCATTCTGCCAATAAAGAAAGCGGATGGATCTTGGCGCTCGTCCAAGACCTTAGACAAGTCAATTCTGCTATCTTTCCTAGAGCAACTCGATCGTACTAATCCTTCCACTATTCTGTCTACTATCCCTCCTTCTGCATGTTATTTCTCCATTATTGACCTTGCAAATGCTTTCTTTTCTATTCCTGTACACGCTGATTCGCAATTCTGGTTTGCTTTACTTTTCAAAATGCCGCTGGACCTGGACCGTTATGCCACAAGGTTATACGGAAGCTCCTTGTATATACGGACAGCGCTTGCTCAAAACCTGGAAGGCTTCTGGCCTAACAGGGAAGTGTATTAATACAGTACGTTGACGACTTATTGCTCTGTAGTGAAACAGAGGAAGCATGCGGCAAGATACGGAATTATTATTAAGATATCTTAGGAAAATGGCCACAAAGTCTCTAAAGCAAAGCTGCAGCTAATTAAAACCACTGTCAAGTACTTGGGGCATGACATCACTTGTGGTACCAGAGCTCTGTCGAAAGACCGCATAACTACCATCCAAAATCTTCCCAGACCGATCACAAAGCAACAGGTAATGTCTATATTAGGCATTCTTGGTTATTGTCGACATTGATCCTAAATTTTCCGAAAGAGCACAGCCCTACAAATTCTAGCTAACACTGTCGACCTTCCTCTTACAGGTCGTGTACAGTGGAATGAGCAGGCTGAGAAGGCTCTGTGTGATTTAAAAGTGCATTATTTTCTGCGCCTGCTTTAGGACTCCTGACTATTCTCGTCCATTCACTCTCTTCGGGACTGAAAGGGGATATATGAATGCAGTATTAACACAGCTCCATGGAGAAAAACAGAGGCCAGTAGCTTATTTTTCAAAAAAACTAGATCCAGTGGCTACAAGACCTCCGACTTGTCTTAGAGCAGTTGCAGCAACAACGAGGCTGTGCTGGCAAGCACGGATATTGTGCTCATGAGTCCCCTGACAGTGAAAGTGCCTCACGCTGTTCACTCCATTTTAGTCCAGGCCAAAACCTCACACCTCACTACTGCAAGGGCAATCCATTATCAAAATGTACTCTGTACCCTGTCAAATGTTACTATTGAAAGATGCTCAACTCTGAATCTGCTACCCTACTTCCCACTGAGGGAGAGGGAACCACACAACTGCCATAAAGAAATCACAAAGGTCCTGAAACCCAGGCCAGATCTCCAGGAAACTCCACTAGAAACAGGAGAAGTACTTTATGTGGACGGTTGTTCCTTGAGATTGGACGATGGGACACTCTCCACCAGTTATGCAGTGGTCAAAGGAGATCACTTACTTGAAGCAAATCAATCTCTTCAAACTTAATGCACAAGCAAGCTTGAGTTAATAGCTCTCACCCGAGCTTGTCAGTTGTCCAAAGGAAGGTCATAACTATTTACACGGATTCCAGATATGCCTTTGGAGTTTGCCATGATCATGGGGCATTATGGAAATTAAGGGATTCAAAACCAGTACTGGTAAGCCCATACAACACCAGAAATTAGTGGAATCCTTCTCGAAGCTATAACAGAACCATCAAAACTGGCAATAGTTAAATGCCAAGCCCATACTGGAAACAAAACCCAGTCAGCCAAGGAAATGAATTTGCTGACCATTTTGCTAAACAGGCCGCTTATAATATTACACCAGTCTCTTTATTCCAACAGGAAGATGACAAAGACCCTGATAATCAAATTATTTCTTTACAGAGCGCTGCCACTGACCGAGAAAGAATAAAGTGGTCCGAGGATCCTCTCTGCTGGGGTCTGGATCCATAAGCAAACTAACAAACCTTTCCTCCCAAAGCTTCTTTTCCAGGAATGGCAAAAATCGCATACCGCCTGGATCATGCAGGGAAAGACACTATGACTCAGGATGTCGAAGGCATTGGGAAACCACAGGTTTTCTACATATGCTGAACAATTCTGCCGACATGTGCACTATGCCAAAGGTTTAATGTAGGTAAAGGTACTCAGGTAAGCCCTCGTCACTTCTAACCCAATGGGTCCCTTTGAACACCTCAAATGGATTTCATTGAGTTAACACCGTCTAAAGGCTACCGTTATTGCTTGGTAATTGTTGATGTGTTCTCCGATGGGTGGAAGCTTTCCTTCTAAACATGCAGATGCCAAAACTGTGGCTAAAGCTCTAATAAAAGAAATTATTCCAAGATGGGGAATACCACAGAAACTGCAGACCGATAATGGAACCCATTTTGTGAATTCTGTAATAAATGAGCTGACTACTTGGCTCCAGATAAATGTGCATCATTACTGCAAATACCATCCCCAAAGTGGAGGTATTGTAGAAAGATGCAATGGTACCCTAAAATCAAAATTGGCAAAAATCTGTGAGCAGACAAACTTAACCTGGCCAGATGCTCTACCCTTGGCCTTGATGGGTTGAGAGGAAGAACACATCGGCAGTTGGGACTATCACCATTTGAAATTTTAACTGAGCTCCATGCCGTTGGCATGGTTATCGAAATGTTACTCTGCATACTGTGGACAATGATCTTCTTCTAGTCTTGCAGGTCTCCGAGCCTCCTGAAGAAGTCCACGAACAAGTTAACAAGGCTTGTGGACCGGTCCCACCAACGGAGTTCAAGATCCCCTTGAACCTGGATACTGGTCAGAGACACCAAGGAAACATTGGCATCAACCTCGCTGGAGGGACCATTCCAGGTGCTATTATCTACACCTCACGCTGTTAAAGTCGAAGGACTCCCTGCCTGGATCCACATCTCACATTGCAAAGAATGGCATTCTTAGTTCTATTATTAATAACTCTTTTGTCCCCTTGAACATGGGACAGCGAACTTATGGGGACCTTCCCACACTAACTTTCCAAGTAGGGAAGACTACCTCACTCCAGATTGACTTTTGTACTGTTGCTCCTTGTGGAACCGGCAGCCATGAACAATGGACTAAGGCTGAAAAATATGTGTGTGTGACTACTGACTCCACTCATTATGGCAGTAATTGTGAAAAATGGCAGTGGGTATTTGCCAATACAGGTACCTATGATGGGTTATCAGCCCTGAAGGCTCAGCAACATGATCTCAAGACAAGGTTCTCTATCATTAAGGACATACTAGCAGAACATGTTTACATGATAATTGTAATCCGTTAATTATCACTTTAAAAGATCCGTCACCTTATGATGGGGGTATTTACATATTAGGGGCAGATGTCTCTGGAAAAGATCCTCTTGGAAAATTTGTTATTCGAGTCACAGCACCAACACCCGATTCTGTCACCCCTACCTCTTTAACCTTCCCTACCACTGTCCTTCCTGATGACTCTCCATCGCACCCTGTGCAGTATTTAAATATTACCTCTTGTCCTCTACTTTGAAGTTGAGACTGGATATGGGGACCAGAACCGATGGCTTCAGTGGGTAATTTACTCTGCTAAACAGGTGAACCAATCAAATTGTTATGCCTGTGCTATGGCCCACCACATCTGGCCACTACCCCTTTCCCTTAACAGACCTATTGCACCCTGCAGGTCTCTGTTGTGTGTGCAGCTATTTTCCTCCCCGACTCCCCAAGGACCCTTTGTACATCTCTACACCATCTATTACCTCCTTTTCCCCCAATGACCCCGCCAATGTACTGTTCATACAAGGCCAATTATACTTGTTTTTCGCGAAACGACCCTGATTCCTTGAACTTCGTTGGTAAACTACCACCTGAATGGTGTCATCGGACCTATAATGTCTCCCTCGGCTCAAGCACTCATGAAAATCTTTCTCATTCCTGGTTTTCCTCCCATAATTCCCCACGTGCCGATATATGGTGGATGTGTAAAAAGAACATGTTACTCTCAATCCTTCCCCCTGACTGGAGTGGCCGTTGCGCCCTAATCCAATTACTTATGCCTTTCTACCTCTTACCTCTGCACCCTTCTGAGTCAGGTCGCCCAGGTAAATCCCGGAAACGTCGTTCTACCCTTGAAATGTTTGATTCTAATGTATATATAGATGGTATTGAGTCCCCAGAGGAGTTCCAAACCAATACAAAGCACGTGATCAAGTGGCTGCTGGATTTGAATCAATTATATTCCGGTGGTCAACAATAAATAAAATGTAGATTGGATAAATTATCTTTATTACAATCAACAGCGATTTCTAAATTTTACTCGTGAAGCCATCGAGGGCATCCATGAACAACTAGACAAAACTTCTCATGACCTGGCAAAACCGGATAGCACTTGATATGCTTTTAGCTGAGAAAGGCGTGTATGTGCCATGTTTGGGGACAATTGCTGTACCTTCATCCCTAATAACACTGCTCCTGATGGCTCAGTATCTCGTGCACTTGCTGGTCTTACTGCCCTTTCTGTAGAACTTGCAGAAAATTCTGGTATCTCCAATCCCCTTGATGAACTATTTGAACGGTGGTTCGGAATTTGGGCCGGATGGTGTAAAACTATTTTCACCACTGTCCTCATTTCCCTTGCAATCATGGTTATTTGTGGTTGCTGCCTCATCCCCTGTATTCGTGGCCTTCTTCAGAGGCTTATTGACACCTCTCTCACAAAGCCTATTTTCTTTATGCTGACAGTTCCCAAAACCCTGATTACAACCCTTTGCTTTGAACTTTCTCCTCTTCTGAATATGATGATATTATTCCGATGATTGGGTCTGATCATTCACATGTGCACATATTTTGTGCAAAGGGGAACTGAGAAGAAAAAACTTAAACATTAACTTGCATTCTTTATGAGGAAAGCTGACCTTGTACTATCAGAAGACCCTGAAGAATGTAAGATCTTTAGACTATAAGAATGTTTAAATTGATTCTAAGTGGTGAAATAAGGGTATTCCTTTAGAATGCAAATGGCTGTTTTTATGGTTTTAGGACATTCATGCTTAAAGTTAACTTTAACTATG
>NW_024382097.1:0-10321 GCF_016835505.1 Polypterus senegalus
CATTGGTTGTATTAGCTTGTTAAGTCTTGAACTTCATAGACAGGGGTGTCCAATCTTGAGATGTAAAAGGTATTTAAGGTGGTGAATTGCAAGTTGTGCTTCCTTCCCTTTGACTCTCCTCTGAAGAGTGACAGATAGTGACAGACAGCATCCTCAAAGCAACTCTCCAAAGATCTGAAAACAAAGATTGTTTAGTCGGGAAAGGCTACAAAAAGCTCTCTCAGAGTTTTAAACTGTCAGTTTCAAATGTAAGGAATGGAATCAGGAAATGGAAGGCCACAGGCACAGTAGATGTTAAACCAACCCAGCAGGTCTGGCAGGCCAAGAAAAATACAAGAGTGGCACATGAGCAGGATTGTGAGAATGGTTACAGACAACACACAGATCACCTCCAAAGACCTGCAAGAACATCTGGCTGCAGATGGTGTATCTGTACATTGTTCTATAATTCAGTGCAATTTGCACAAAGAACATCTGTATGGCAGGGTGATGAGAAAGAAGCCCTTTCTGCACTCCATACAAACAGAGTCGCTTGTTGTATGCAAATGCTCATTCAGACAAGCCAGATTCATTTTGGAACAAAGTGCTTTTGACTGAGGAGACAAAAATGGAGTTATTTGGTGATAACAAAAAGTGCTGTGCATGGCGGAAGAAGAACATCGCATTCCAAGAAAAACACCTGCTACCTATGATCAAATTTGGTGGAGCTTCCATCATGCTGTGGGGCTATGTGGCTAGTTCAGGGACTGGGGACCTTGTTAAAGTCGAGGGTCTGATGAATTCAACTCAATATCACCAGATTCTTCAGGATAATGTTCAAGCATCAGTCACAAAGTTGAAGTTATGCAGGGGTTGGATATTCCAACAAGACACAGTTCGAAATCTACAAAGGCATTCATGCAGAGGGAGAAGTACAATGTTTTGGAATGGTCGTCACAGTCTCCTGACTTGAAGGTCATCGAAAATCATTGGGATGATTTGAAGCAGGCTGTCCATCAAATTAAACTGAACTGGAGAGATTTTGCATGAAGAATGGTCAGAAATACCGCCATCCAGAATCCAGACACTCATCACAGGCTATAGGAGGACAGCCGAGAGGCAAAAGGAGGCTCAACTAAGTATTGATGTCATATCTCTGTTGGGGTGCCCACATTTATGCACCAGTCAACAACAACAACAACATTTATTTATATAGCACATTTTCATACAAAAAAATGTAGCTCAAAGTGCTTTACAAAATGAAGAATAGAAAAATAGAAGACACAATAAAAAATAAAAATAAGTCAACATTAATTAACATAGAATAAGTAAGGTCCGATGGCCAGGGTGGACAGAAAAAAAAAAAAATCCAGAAGCTGGAGAAAAAAAATAAAATCTGCAGGGATTCCAGACCAAGAGACCGGCCAGTCCCCTCTGGGCAATCTACCTAACATAAATGAAACAGTCCTCTTTGTATTTAGGGTTCTCATGGAAGGACTCGATGATGATGGTCACGTAGACTTCTGGCTTTCAGTCTATCATTGTTGGAGCATCATGATGCTTTGAGTAGGTGGTGATGGTGCAGGCCGCCACCACAGAGAAACTGGAAAAAGAAACAGAAGAGAGAGTGGGGGTCAGCATGGATTTTGGAGCCTTTATGAATAGTTATTATGATGAATTGAACATACAGAGTATCAGTATTAAGTTAAAGTGAAGTTATGAGAAGGCCATGTTAAAGTAATGTGTTTTCAGCAGTGTTTTAAAGTGCTCCACTGTATCAGCATGGCGAATTCCTATTGGCAGGCTAATCCAGATTTTAGGTGCATAACAGCAGAAGGCTGCCCTCCTCACCACTTCTTTTAAGTTTAGCTTTTGGAATTCTAAGGAGACACTCATTTGAAGATCTGAGGATACGATTTGGAATATAAGGTGTCAGACATTCCGATAGATACTGGTCACAAAAATAAAAGGAACACTTTAAAGAAACACATTAAATACATCAGATCTCGATATGAAGTTGGATATCTATACAACTAACGACAGGGCAATGTCTTAGGAACAAAAGGATGCCAAGTCTTTTAATGGAAATAAAAGTTTTCTGCCTACAGAGGGCTCAATTGTGTAGACACCCTAAAATCAGAGTGAAATGAAGACGTGGCAGGCTAGTCCATTTTTTTCAAAACCTAATTTCTGCTACTCAAAATGCTTTTCAGTATCTTGTGTGGCCCCCACGAGCTTGTATGCATGCTTCACAACATCGGGCATGCTCCTAATGAGACGACGGATGGTGTCTTGTGGCATTTCCTCCCAGATCTGTATGAGGGCATCCCTGAGCTGTTGTACAGTCTGAGGAGCAACCTGGCGGCGCCTAATGGACCGAAACATAATGTCCCACAGATGTTCTATTGGGTTTAAGTCAGGGGATCGTGAAGGCCATTCAGTTGTTTCAATTCCTTCATCCTCCAGGTACTGCCTGCATATTCTTGTCACATGAGGCCGGGCATTGTTGTGCATTAGGAGGAAACCAGGACCTACTGCACCAGTGTAGGGTCTGACAATGGGTCCAAGGATTTCATCTCGATACCTTATGGCAGTCAGAGCACCATTTCCTACGCAGTAGATGTCTGTGCGTCCCTCCATGGATATGCCTCCCCAGACCATCACTGACCCACCATCAAACCTGTCATGTTGAACAACGTTGCAGGCAGCATATCGTTCTCCTTGTCTTCTCCAGACTCTTTCACGTCTATCATAGCTGCTCAGGGTGAACCTGCTCTCGTCTGTAAAAAGTATAGGGCGCCAGTGGCGGACTTGCCAATTCTGGTGTTCTTGAGCAAATGCCAGTCGAGCTCCACGGTGCTGGGCAGTGAGCACAGGGCCCACTACAGGACGTCGGGCCCTCAGGCCATCTTCATGAAGTCTGTTCCTGATTGTTTGGGTAGAGACATTCACACCAGTGGCCCTCTGGAGGTCATTCTGTAGGGCACGAGCAGTGCTCAGCCTGTTCCGCCTTGCACAAAGGAGCAGGTATCGGTCCTGCTGATGTGTTGAGGACCTTCAACGGCCCTGTCCAGCTCTCCGAGAATAACAGCCAGTCTCCTGAAATCTCCTCCATGTTCTGGAGATTGTGCTGGGAGAAACATTAAACCTTCTTCACGTGTGGATGTGCCATCCTGGAGAAGTTGGACAACCTGTGCAACTTCTGTAGGGTTAAGGAATCGCCTCATACTGCCAGTAGAGATAATTACTCAAGCCAAAACTAGCATCAGTGGAAAACCAGCCAAACAAGATCAAGAGGGAGAAACTTGAAATGACCTCCACATGTAAAACGAGTCCTGTTTTGAGGGTTTTCTAATTGTTGCCACTTTAGTGCACCTGTCGTTAAGTCCATGAACACCAATACAGCTGGAAGTGATTAACAATGACCTCAGCTGCTTAACCAACCAGAAAATTATCAGACAGGTTTAATTGATTTCATGCCAGGCCCAATAAAAAGTGTTCCTTTAATTTTGTGAGCAGTGTATAAGATGGGGCGAGATTATTTAAGGCTTTATAAACCATAAGCAGAATTTTAAAGTCAATCCTGAATGACACAGGCAACCAGTGTACTGACATCAAAACTGGAGAAATGTGTTCGGATTTTCTTTTCCTAGTTAGGATTCTAGCAGCTGCATTCTGCACTCGTTGCAAGTGATTTATGTCTTTTTTGGAGTGCGTTACAGTAATCTAGTCTACTGAAAACAAAAGAGTGAATTAATTTCTCAGCATCTTTCAATGAAATAAGAGGTCTAACTTTAGCTATGTTTCTTAAGTGAAAAAATGCTGTCCTAGTGGTCTGATGAATATGCGATTTAAAATTCAGATTACAGTCAACGGTTACCCCTAAGTTTTTTACTTCCGTTTTAACTTTTAATCCTAATGCATCAAGTTTATTTCTGATAGCCTCATTGAATCCATTATTGCCAATTACTAAAATTTCAGTTTTTTCTTTATTTAGTTTGAGAAAATTACTATTCATCCATTCAGAAATACCAGTAAGACATTGTGTTAGTGTATCGAAAGAGTCGGGGTCATCAGGTGTTATTGATAAGTACAGTTGTGTGTCATCAGCATAGCTATGGTAGCTCACGTTGTGCCCTGAGATAATCTGACCTAACGGAAGCATGTAGATTGAGAAGAGCAGCGGACCAGGATAGAGCCTTGTGGAACACCATATTGGATATCATGTGTCTTTGAGTTGTAATTACCACAACTAACAAAGAATTTTTTTACCTGCCAGGTAGGATTCAAACCAATTTAAGACTCTGCCAGAGAGGGCCACCCATTGACTAAGGCGATTTCTAAGAATATTGTGATCAATGGTGTCAAATGCGGCACTCAGATCTAAGAGGATGAGAACAGATAAATGGCCTCTGTCTGCATTTACCCGAAGTCATTTACTACTTTAACGAGTGCAGTTTCTGTGCTGTGATTTGTTCTGAAACCTGACTGAAATGTATCAAGAATAGAATGTCTAATTTTGTTATGATGCATAATGCATATTTTCTGTCAATCCAATAAAATTAATGTCACTGCTGAAATACTACTGTTTCCATAAGGCATGTGATATATTACAAGGAAGTTGCTTCTTTGAAAGCTCAGCCAATGATAAACAAAGATCCAAACAATTAAGAGGAGGTCCCTATCTTTTCATATGACTGTATGTAAATAGAAAGCATTTCCACTCTGTTCTGAAAGTGTGTTGCGTTGTTCAAGCATGTAGCGTACTGCATAATGTGGCACAATTGTGTCTTGCCTGTACCTGCAGAGATGCGGTATGATGACTCTGACCCAACTGATGATCAGTCAAATCAGACAGCATTACAACTTCATTTGAATGTAATTAGCGGAATGTAAAAACAGGTAATCAGATGAATTTTTAACTAACTAATTTAATTTGTGGTCAATATCACACAGTACAGCCCTTAGTTCACTGGCCAAACTGCGACTGTCAGCACACAGCCAGATGGTTGCCCAGCGGTGTCTGAGGTGGAGATGTGTGCACAGCCAGCATCTGAAGATATCCTGGGCACAGCAGCACCATCACCACCTGGGGTTGCATCCTTGGCATGGGGGTCACCCTTAGTAACATTATCTGAAACAGAATAAACAGATGGTGGACTCTGAATTGACTTTCCACATCGACTTTGATGTCTGATCATCTCTTTTTAATTTCAGGCACGGTGTGGTGACTTTCTGAACTTGAACTTTCGAGTGTCTCCACCACATTATATCCCTCCAGAACTTTCTTTTGTTACTTATACCACTGCTTAAAGCCAACACATATTATGTATTTTCCTTGCCTCTAGTTCGCATTCGCTGAAATTCTTTTTTCCACTGACTTTTGCCATTGTCTTTTAACAAAACACTGAATGGAAGGGGGCTATTTAAATTGATTTGCATATTCAAAACCATCACGGACACTAAGGAGGGAGATAAAGATCTGTACTGACTGGCTAGATAGAGGGAGCGAGCTGGGAAAGACGTGCAGCAGGTTAGGGTGACAAAGATGGAAACAAGCAAGGAGAGTGTGGTGAGAAGATGGAAAGAGAACTTTGAGAGGCAGATAAATGAAGAGAATGAGAGAGAGAAGAGGTTGGATGATGTGGAGATAGTGAATCAGGAAGTGTAATGGATTAGCAAGAAAGAAGTAATTACAGTGGCTTAAGGAGAGTGATTTCTTTTAGCAAATGTGTGCCCTTTGACCCATTTTAAGACCACTTTACATTTACAACAGGAAGATATGAACTTATGTTAAAGACCGGTATGTGTGAACCTGTTCTTCTGTCATATCCAATTACTTGTATCAGGAAAAGAAAAACATTTCTCAGTGAAGGAGAGGTCGGCACACAGCGGGGTGAACGTGCAGGGCCTGCCAGGTTTAAGCAGCAGTCACGTGGTTGTTCTCTCTCTCTCTCTCTCTCTCTCTCTCTCTCTCTCTCTCTCTCCACACTGAGCCATGAACGCACAGCGGCTGTCAGTGTGCCTTTCTGTGAGAGTGCCTTTCTGTGAGATGGTGAAGGCTGTTTCACCTCGAACTGCGACTTACAGAGAGCAATTAAAAGCAGTTTAGATAGAACAGGCTTTCCTTTTTACAAATTACAAAACAAAGGTTAGATCGATACATTTTGAATCTCGTGATTGTTGGATGACATGATGTTTGTAATGGTAACTGCATGCGTGCATGGAAAGTGAGCGCATATGTGTTTTGCGCATGTGTGAGAATAGCGGGCACCTTCGATTATTATTTTTTCGAGACTTAAAAAATAAAGAGCATTCCAGCAAGTGAGAAACGCTGTACTTTGTACACACAACATTTGGCGACGGGAATGGCTGAACTTTCGTTGCCACCACCACCTCCTTTCCTATACTGGTGATCTTTCGATGCCCTGGACTCGCTGGTTTGAATCTTTTCAAATTTATCTGATCGCGCTTGGCTTGGACTCCGTACCTGACGTAGAGGGCGCAGAAGGGCAGCGTGTTTTTCATACATTGGTGGCAACCGACTCATTTCTCGCGGCAGTTCAGGCCCTCAAGAAGCCCTTTTTGGAACACAGAACGTTCTTTTACGGCGGTTTGACTTTCGTCAGCGTAGCCAGTTAGCGGGTGAGTCAATCCGACAATATAGAGCCGTGCTGCGGGAATTAGCAGGACTGTTCAATTTAGTCAACTTCAGAACGAGATGATAAGAGATCAGCTGACAGAGTAAACGCATAGCGCACCAGTGAGGGAGAGATTATTGATGGACTCTGACGAACTCACACTAGAGACAGCGATCGAGATTGCGTGCCCGGTTGAATCAGCAGTGCAGAGCGCGGCGCAGCAGACAGCAGCTCCTGCTTTATCAGCGCAGACGTTACAGCCCGCTTTCAGTGATAACTGTGCTGAGACAGCTACCCCAGTCCTGAAACCCCAATATTTCATGACAATATTGTGGGAATTGTGGATCTAACCATCACCAGCACAGGGACTCAAGTTGTCCAGCAAGAGGTCAGCGATGTATAGAAAATGCAACAAATTAAAGCATTTTGCAAGATGCTGTCGTTCGTCCCAAGTGCCTGCAACTGGGCAGCCCTCACCTTCACATTCAGCACCATCATCTGTCCATGCAGTGCAGTTTCTTTCTCCAACCTTCAAGACTTGTGCAGTATATATACAGGATGTGTGCACACCTTTGCTTTTGGATACGGGCGCTAAAGTGTCTCATCTTCATTATTCTACATACAAGCAGTTTTATTCTCACTTACCTTTGCAGAGGCCATCAATAGCTCTGGCTGGTTATGGACACACTAAGATTGATCTTCTGGGAACGTTACTGTTACATGTTCGTTATGAAACAAGATCTCTTTCTGAATTTTACTTTTATGTTACAAAGCAAGGAGCCAATATTCTGGGTATTGAACTTTTCCTCAGACTCGGATTTACTGTTCTCGATTACGATGGTGCAGAAATCCTGCAAGTCACTTCTCCGGGTGCAGAAATGGCCTGCCCTGTTTAATGGCCTAGGATGCCTACTGGAGTTTGTTCACAAGCCCAGACTTAATCCGTCCACACCTCCTGTCATTCAGCCACTAGCACTGAGAGATGATGTTACTGCACAGTTGAAACAGCTTCTGGATGAAGGGATTATAGAACCAGTTAGTGCATCGCCCTGGACCAACAATCTAGTAATTACTCGTAAAAAGTCAGGTGAGCTGAATCTTTGTATTGACTTTCGTGCAGTTAACAAGGCTGTGGTCCCAGACAGATACCCACTACCAACAGCTGAGGAGATTACATCTCAATTTCATGTTCCACTGTTTTCACTAAACTGGACTTACGACAAGGCTACCTGCAGATACCACTGCATCCTGATAGTAGGGATCTCACTGCACTTGTCAAACACCTTGGGGTTTTTCTGTTATACCCGTATGCCATTTGGGCTTTGCACAGCGCCCAGTTGTTTTCAGTAAATAATGTCATTACTCTTGGCTGGGATGTCAGGAGTATTTGTGTCTCTGGATGACATCGTAGTGCTCGGACCAACTATAAAAAAGGCTCCTGTGCCTTTAAGGCACTGAATTATGATCACGTGAAAACCGTGCCGTGTGCAGTGAGCATGTGCGTTTGTGAGATGTACCTCGTGAAAGCCGGAACTACTGGAACCACTAGAGAAAGTTTAAGTTTGTGCGTTGTTGACCAAATGACCACACATACACCTACTCACCTACCCGTACAGTTGTTCTACTTCATGTGAAATTTTGGCATCTCAACATTAAAGCGATGTTCCTGAAATGGTTGGATTAGTTCCTGTGTTCTAACCGACACACCACAGCGACTACAGCGTATTTCAAGTCTGCCTTCTGCCTTTCTTCATAACAATTTTGGTCCTTTGAGCCGGATCGCAGTGGTTACTGTGGAACATGTATCCTTACTCCAACCAGCAAGCTGGAGCGACCTATCAAGAAGACAGTCGCGCCCTCCCTGTTACTTAGAGGATTATGATTTAAGCTATGCAGGCTACAGGGTTCTAGAAGCATCATCTTCACTGAGGCCAGGAGTACTGTAGCACAATTTACCAAGAAGAGGATTATGATGCCAGCAGAATGTTGTTACCTCAAACTCTGCAAGCTCAAGCAACACCAAATCGTAGAGAACTAGAGATAACCTCACAGGAGCACAGAATAATTCTCATAGAAAGCTACAGCTTGAGAGAGACTATGAACACTCACAATCAAAGATGGCTAGCCATTCTAATATTAGTCCTGACTCAATAAGAAGAGCTGGACCAATTCCTGCACCACGGACTGTCTATCAAACACCAGTGCCATCTACTAGGACTTCAAATGCCCTTTGTAACTACAACTACAATGAGGACCTGCCAAGAATGCAGAAACAGCGGGGAGGAGATAACGTAACTAATAACAGTTGATGGTGGCACGGATGCATGAAATGAGAGCCCAAAGTAGACAAGCCAGAATTCCGTCCTACTCTTCTCCACCTAGACCAGATTCCCTTCCCCATTTGAATCGTGATGCACTTCCTGAAAGGACACCAGCCAGGCAACATCCACCCTTACATCAGTACTGTGTGGATCCTAACACACCTGCTCCTACTCCTCTTTCTCGCCTTCCTCGTCTGCCTCACCAGCCTCCTCCGCAGCCATTTCACCAGTATATCCTGCAACCTCTTACATCCACAGAATGTGATCAGTACACTCTTGATCATCCCCAGCGGGAGTACTTTCCACAGGCACAAGAGACCTTCTATCGGGGACCTAAACCTTCAATCCCAGACTTCATCCATAAAGATCCCAGTGAGTTTGCACGGCTTAAGATAGCTCTAACCAACCTTCTCCTTGCAAGCAGTACAGAGCTATTCAAGTAACAGATTTTGGTTGAGCACCTGAAGTCAGAGGAAGCCCGTTTAATAGCTGATGCATGCCTGAACTTTCTTTACCCATATACTGATACCATGGCAGCTCTTACTGAGAAATATGGACAACCTCATCAATTGGCTTTGAAGAAAATTTCAGCAGTCATGCACTCTCCAGCAATTTGTAATGGGGATACAGAAGCTTTTGAGAAGTTTGCTTAAAATGTGCCAGCATTAGCAGGTATGCTGGGAACCATTGGGCCTGAGGGTGATAATGAACTCCAATGTGGATCTCATGTAGCTCGTCTGTTGACAAAGCTTCCACCAGACCTTCGGGCGAACTTCCGCAGACACATGCTGCATAGACCAGGAGCAACCTATACTTTAATTGATCTCTCAACTTGGTTAAAATTTGAAGTGTGGTGTCACAATTCAGGAGGACAGCCCAGACAAGTGGAGAAACACAGAGAATCTAAACGTGGAACAAAACCAACTACGGTCTTACTTGGAACAAACCAAAGCTCTGCGACTGAGACTTCTAACCCCTTCTATAGATGAGACATCAGAGAAGAAGAAAGAAAAGCCCAAACCTTACTTCCCATATTGTGAAAATACAGAGCACTTCCTTAGTCAATGTCCCACATTCCAGCAGTTCACTAAAGAGCAAATTTATAGACTGGATCAAAACCAAGAAACGATGCTGGAGGTGTGGACGTTGGCATCAAGCAGCTCAGTGTAATCTCAAAAATCCCTGCAATATATGTAAAGGGAAACATCTTAAGGTCTTGCATGAAGTTAACACTCTCCCCCCAAAACAGGATACCTGTGTGCTGAGTTCATCTACTGAGACTCTTTATGGCGACAGACCCACTGATGGCAGTTATGTATTGCTTAAGGTAGTTAAGGTAATGCTTTATAATGGCAACAGAGCCTTGGTAACCTATGCAGT
>NW_024382098.1:0-48331 GCF_016835505.1 Polypterus senegalus
TCACTCTTAAAATGCTCCTCAAAGCAATTTGCTGTGGGTAATTAAAGGGTACAATGACATTTTCTTCTGCCGATTAACTTGTCCTGTTAGGATGTTTCTTTCTTTCATTAGATGTGATTTCTACCACCATTTTAGCATATTAGGGAGTAAACAGTCCAAACAGAATGACCCGTTCTATCACTATACTGACCTCCTGACTAGGTTAAGAACCTGAACCCATTGACTAGCAGAGAATACTCTTTCTTTTCCCTGTTTTTTTCTGGCCTCCTGGCCAGGCGATGACTAAACCTATCTCACGGAATGCCAGCCCATGCATCTGTCTATTATAGTATATATAATGATTTGCATGAAAATTGTAATGTCTTAGAAGACACATTGGAAAATGTGTGAAGACAATAATTTAGCTACTGTCCACTTAGACTTTGCAAATGTGAGGCAGCATATTAACTGCCAATCCACTGTATCAACCTTGAAATTAGCCTACACTTTGAAAATGTCATTTTTCACTTAATGGAATACAATGCTTTTAACATGTTTCGTACATTTAGTATGAATTCTTTAAAAATGTTTTATATGTATAATTTAAAGGAATTATAACATAAATTTAATTATTCATTTTTTATGTCAATAATAGTGCATGATTTCCTCTTAACTACTCCCAATGCCCATTTTATCATTTTTATCAGACAGTGTAATGTAATGAATTTGGAGCTATTCATTTCTTAGACCCTATGTATGACCTCACATGGCACTTGCTAATTTTAAACCACATCTGTCACATTACTAGTTGCATTCCATTGTGATTTCCATTTCATAAGTGTCTAAAACTGGTGCCATCAACAGATTTCACTACTTTAAGTTATTTATTTAAATTAGAAACACTGCGGACCTTCCACTGAAACCAGAGAATATCTATCCATCCATCCATCCGTCCGTCCGTCCAACTGTTTTCTTAACCTGCTTGTCCAGGGCAGGATTGCGTGAAGCTGGAACCTATCAGAGCAATCATCAGGTGAAAAGCAAGAACAACACCTGAACAGTGTGTTGAGCGAACACACATACACAAACACTGACAGGAACACACTAGCCAAGGTGACCTTCATAGCGTTTACCTGTTGTTTCCTGACACCCAGTGGTGTAACTATTTCTTTCTTCAATTAATTCTACCAATTTCACCAGTAGATGCTATCTCACAGATGAGGCTGGACTGTAGGCTTTCATTAGTTATAACAAAGATGTCAATCAGATTAGTCAACAATGAGTGCTACGCTTGAAGAATGCTTTTGTTTAGAAAATATCGTAATTTTAATCCTTACATTCCTTTTCCTAGAGCTGACTGGCTTGTACATGTTGCTCTGCTTTTTATTCTTTTTTCAAGTATTAGCATACAGACCAACTCTCCACCGTTAACCGCATTAACACTAAATTACAAAGCATACGGAAAAATTACGTAATCCTTGCCCACCTTAAATCCCTTTCAACCCCTACACGACTGTATTTGAGTCCCAGTCGCACACAGTAGAAAGACTTTCGAGGACTAGTTCATAGCTTAGAGAAACCATTTCTGGACAATGGCAGAACCGTAACAACAGTTACTTGGAGTTTCCACCTGCAGCTAAAGTCACTTCAGTACACATGTGACTTTGTCAGCATGCCCATGTCGATCAAACAGAGGAAGCTCTCAGTCTACTGTGACTTTATGTTGTTGAAGATATGTAAATAAATCAAGGTAAATACTATTCTATCTGGCTTTTTATGCTAAGTAACACATGAATGTTTTTTATATAAAGAGCACCACAAAACATAATCACAAACAGGACTTTGCATGATATCTTGGCAAGCTCTGTAAGCCCTGCTTTTCTTTGAAGAGGCGGTGTGGGCAGACTGACTGGCAGGATGGCGCGGACCTGCAGTCCTGCATCAAAATGGTGCCATCTTCTGCCTTTGGCCTGGTGCAGCTCTGTTGTTCTTATATGTTAGTGGAGCGTTTCTTGTGGGAAGGGCTTCTGTCCTCTTTCTCTAATGTAGAACCTGCCCTCATCTGAGTTCACTTCTGCTATATCACATTTTTATTTGAAAACAGCAGTGTCAGATCGGGACAAGCATAAACATGACAGAGAGAATAAAACTGAATAAAAAAAAAATCTAACCTTTACAAGTACCATAAATTTACACCGGCTATTACAGACTCAAATCAAATGTATATTTTTATTGTATAATAGTAAGAATAAGAGCAGCTCACTACTCAAAATGGAGGCATCCGAGGTTGAACTGCGACGTCTTGATTCTGAGTCAGTGTTCTTACCGCTGCATGACCAAAGCAGTTGAATTAAGGCGTGTCAATGTTGCACCCTACTTGAGTTATATTCTTGAATAAAGTTCACGTTTTGCTATACTTGTACCTTTTAGGAAAGTGTTTATTTTATATTTGGATTTCAGGTTTCACATTATTTCATGTCTACATTTTATCAATTATTATACATACATTTCTGTTTAATGATGTGTTTACATAGATTATTTGTAGACACGGAACCAATGAAATACATGTATTCCAAATAATGATATATTATTTTCCATATAGAACTCCAGGCAACTCACGCGGTAAACAGACTTGAGTTGAGCATACTTTCTGCCCTTTTCTGCGTTGGTGGGGGGATGGGATAGCAGACTGCTTGCTGCTTTTGCTGATCGACACATTTACAACAGAAAGATGTTGATGGAAGAGGTGTAAACAGATTTAAGATGGGCGGGTGCAACTTTTTCTAAGCTTTGGTAATTCTAGTGTTAAAGCTAACATATTGTTCTTAATCTGAATATGATATTTTATTAAGATTCTCACATGCTTTTAGCATTTTGGGGAGTTGCAGTGTTTTCTCATGAAAACAGATCACAATTAACCTAATTTTCTATCACATTATAATTTTACTTCATTTCCTTTAAATTTATCATTTCTCTTCCGTCTAATGGGATAGCTGAAAAACCACCTATGCTTTTTTTCTAACTCCTTTCTTTGTCACTCATATCATTTTTGTTAACAGTCCTTCATCCGCTGTCTGACTCTTTAAATATGTTTTGTGAGATCTGTTTGTGACTCCTAGCTGTGATGACCTCTAGTTACTCATTCTTTTTTGCGTATTTTTTCTGTATAAGGTTTACTTTGGTTTAAATGTAGCACATTTGGTAACTTTCAGGTCTCGTTTTTCTGGTTGTCTCCTTTTACCTGTCTATGACATTATATTCTGGCAATCAGTTTTGTTTCACTTGCTTAGGTTTGTAAGTATTGCGTATGGTTTTGTTTATGATAGTTGCATTATTTTTATTTGCTGGCTCTCAGTTATTTTGTAGAATATTACTTCTGATGTGTTTTACTCATTATAAGTGTAATCTGTCTAGATGCTCAATCCTATACCAGCACTACATGCTTGTTTCATTCACTCCTGCTAGTGTGGTGCTAATCCATTGTAATACTGTCATATAAATGTCCTGCATCAAAATAAATGCCTTGAAACACTTTTATCACATGCAATTACAAAAGCTTCCATGTTCAATGCTGACACTAATAGAGGATTTTAAACATGCCATAACTAGTGCTCAAATATGTTCTCCTTTCTAAAATTATGGCACAATCAGAATCAGAATCACCTTATTACTAGCATGTTATACACACTAAATTGACTTTGGTTGGTGCAAAACATGGGATACAAGACATTACCAACTCAAGACAACCAATTTCACCCACTAATATCTTGACACTTTGCAAACCACTATTCGAAAACACCAATTTCTTGGACAAAACATTTACAAACTTCAATAGTTAACTAATAAACAAATAAATAGATAAACTATACAAAATAATATAGATATCAAATAGCACTACTTGAGCAAGTATGCAAGTAGCAAGTATTTACTCCATGCTTGGGTCCAGATTTGCACAGAAACACAGGTGACTGTAGGACGGGAACTTTATTCACTTAGACAAACATTTCTCTCTTTTTCAAAAGGGTGCATCAGGTGGGCCCCCCAACGGGAACAGTGGATGTCTGGAGGAAAAAAAGAGAGACTAGCAATCACCCAAAAAAGGGCGGGTGCTGTTCAGGCTTTTAAGTATGCAGGCGCTGCGCAAGGGCATATCACGTGACAGAGCAGCCGCCCCAAGTCCAGCAAGAATGGCAAAGTGAAGGTAGATTGTTTTATTTCCATTTTTCCAGCATTTAAGAGGGGTTTTGGGCCCCCTGCTCACATATGAATGACAAACAGCACAGTTACCAGTTATACGTTGCAAAACGGTTAGGGTAACCCTATTAAGTTTATTTAGGATCTGAATACTTTGGGGAAGAAGTTACAGAGATGGCGTGTAGGTCGGTCTGCTTAAGCTTCAGGACTTTTTCGAATACACTGACTGGCTGATTTTCTAAGGAACACAACAAGGGGAAAGTTGGACCTGGAAGAAATGTGCTAACAGCTACAAGTTGTATCAGTGAGACTGCCATTCAACAAAACAACAAGAAAGTAAATCATACAAAAATGCGGGAAAGAGTGCAAAATTGGCTGACAAACTTTAAAAAAGGCTATAATGATAACAATGGTGGAATTGAAGCTAAAATAAATGGAAAGAGTAATTTTACCATTGTTAAAATTAACTTTTCATGGGGACATTTCTGGGAGTGAACATCTGGAATGTAGTGGGAGTTAAGCCCTTCTAAGGCCCTAAGACTAGAGTGAAATTCAGTATATGATTGGCTGTGAGATAAAGAAAACCAAAGTACCCCCCAGAAAACATCTTGACCTCTCATTGATAGTCATGGTAGGTCTACATTCTCTAGTGAATTAAGATGTTTTAACATGAGAAAAAGCAATAAAAAAGGTTACTTTTCTTGGTCTTTTTAAAAATTGGAAATATTGCTGATAGGAGACCAAACCAAAAGTTAAGAGTTAATGTATAAAGATATTAGCCCTGCCTTCTTTGACTGAATGACTACTCCTTTCAAAAAACAGCATTCACTACTACAGGCAAGCATAGGAATAATCCAATAAATTGGAATCACAGTTTTGCTCACAGATACAATGAGCTTTTAAATTGCTGACTTCAGAAGGATGAAAGCTGAAAGGGTTTTTTTTCTTCATCCGTTTAAGTCTGATCTGATTGCCTGTATGTGGGTGGAATAAGGAATTGGTTAATTTGTATTATTACAGAATAGCACTTATGCTTACTTTTCATTACTAAAAATTTCCTAACTTTACAATTTATAGACAGTTGTAAACTTAAATTCGTATACAAAGATCTACTGCTAATGAATAAATGATTTGCAAAAGATGTAAAGAAATTAGCATTATATAATGTACTTTTTTTTAATGACTTAGTAATGATATTCATTTAAAAGTTTTCAATATCTAAAAATTCTTTTTAATCACTTTTTAAATCTAAAATTAGTAATGTTTGCTACTGACTTAATAAAAAAAGTTTTTAAAAAAGTGTTACTGGTTATAATTCTTGCTAGTACAAAATATAGATGCTTTTTAAGGGTTGTGTAACAATAGTTAAGAAGCCTATTATGTTATCAACCACATTTTTGTAATTATAAATTAAAAAAGTAATGTGGGTGACTATTTGAAAGAATGTTGCAATTTGGACTTAATTGCCTGACTTCTTTCTTAAATCTTTACAAACTCCCAGAACTTTCGAATCAGAGGTTTCTGGTCTGGACTTCCCCTTTCATTACCAGCAAAAGGCCCTGAACTCTGGTCTGCTGATCAAGCGGCATCTGGTGATGGCACCTCTGTTGGTATAAAATATCAATCAGACTTTTTCATGAGTGATCTTGTGGAACAAGCTGGTCATCTCCATTCACACATTCAGTTTCCTCCATGTGTTAGAACACTGTCTTGTTTGACGTTTTTCACTCTAATTGATATTGTCTTTGTTAGGTTTGTGCCAAAAAAGTGTAACCAAAGCTCTCATTTTGTTCTGGGCTCTTCACTTGTGATGATCAATTTTGAAACTTTCTTAAACAGTCCTACATACCTCACAGTGACCGTTACTCCCAAGTTTCCTTTCTTTATAATTTTTTTTTGTTTTCTTTCTGGTGTGTGTATATATATATTTATTTAATTTAAAAGAACTTCTGTAAAAAGCCAAATTTCCCCTGAGACAGAACAAATTAAAGTCTATCTATCTATCTATCTTATCATCTATCTATCAAGCTCTTTTGTAAGTCACTTTGGAAAGAGTGTCTTCTAAACAAATAAATACAAATATATAAGTTATGAAATCTTCGCTGGTTTAATAGGTTTACCTCCTGAGATCTTGTTTGCCCTTTCAAGCAATTTTTGACGTTATTCTTCGATGTTAACTGCCTTTACTTCCTATCCCCAAAATGCTTCATTTAAATTCAATACTATTACCCCTATTTTATAAAATTTAAAAGGAACCCAAACCCAAGTCTCATGATTGCCTTTTTGTGCTGATAAATTATGATGATTACTGATTTCAGTTTGACTGACATTTTACCTAGAGTTGGGCAAGGGGACTGAATAGAATGTAACACCTCTGCTTTCCTTGGCCCATTTCTACTGCTTTTGGTCCTGACGTAGCATCAATTTAACTGTCAGCAGATCTGTTTTTGAAAAACAGGGGAGGGATTCAGGGTTACAAAGCTTGTTGATTATGTTTCCTTATATGTGGCACACTGGCACTTTTTCTGAAGGGTCTCTAATTTCCCCAAACTCCTCAATCATGTGTCCATCAGACAATACTTTTATTCTTTCTTATTAGTACCCTAATCTTATTTTTATATTTTTCTTTCTTCATCTTGTAAACACTTTAGCTTCATCATTTGTATGAAAATGTTGTTATATAATAAATGTTATTGTTTCATTATCTTGGGGGCTTATGCTTCACATGATGCCTAACTCCCCAGATTGTCAGCCAAGTGTCTAAGCTTCACATGGGAAATTTAGAAGATTATTAAGAGTTAAGCATAATTGCTCAGTTCATTTTTAAAATTTAAAAAGCTTATTTTTTTTCAGTTTGTTTCACCCACAGTATTGTATGTGATTCATTCTGTAGTTCAAAATGGGAGATTTGACTTCATCTTAAAACGTGATATTATTTTGTATGGGATACCAACATAAATCATACATTTTCTAGGGTTGGGAACACAGCCTAGATGAAGGAAGGCATTTGATAGGATAATTGGTCATTTCCGGTGGAATTTCTGGGCTGTTGGATTTTGGGCCCCTGCCTTTATTAACATGGTTCAGGCACTTTATTCTTCTCCCTCTTAAAATTCCTCTTACTATTCACCTTTAATTTTTTTCCCCTTTCATGTATAAAAAAGGACCCAACAAACTTCCTCTTTCACTCTTCATTCTCTCATTGAGCTTTGGTGATAGCTCTGTGGCTAAGATAACTTCAGTTTGTATAGATCCAAGATATACCCCAAAATTTCCTTGCTTAATAATGATATACTCTATCCTCTTCCTGATTTCTCCTGGTTTTACTTTGTCATTCTGGGAAATTTAGTGTTTTTTTGATGAGGGGAAAAAATTCATTTTAATGATTGGCATAAGGCTGCAACATAGCAAAATGGAAATAAGTGAAGGTCAGAAAACTTTCTGACTCCACTGAAAAGAGGTTTTGGGGAATGGAAGAGGGTAGTCCCACCTCCAAGCAGTTCAACTGGCAACCATATATATTGAGGCTTTTTAGGGTCTTATTTTTAATTACTAATTATTTTACTATTGGTGGTGAAAATCTTTGATTTAAAATACAGTGTTTTAGTATCATTTATTTCAAGGTGCTTTGGGATAGATGTTTTTTTTTACAGCTGGGCATACAGTTTACTCTATTTCTTCTGACTATTTTCATGATACTCGTTCAAGTTGGATATAGCAGGTCGGTAATATTCTGGGTAGTTTTTCATTGTACTGCATAAAATTATTTTAAAATCAAAGATGACATGAACAAGACAGTCATGTTTAAAAAGCTTTTGTATGGTGACACTAAGGGAATGATATGTGACTGAAGCTAGAAAAAGCAGTGACTGGTTCTTTTCTTGTATTCTTTTTAAAGAAAAGTAACAGGTACATGTTGCTTCTATCTTAAACTCCTCTCTAAATTACATAATATATTCTGAATGATAGCTCTTAAGAGTTCAAGTGTCAAAGTAAATTACTTTGATAACCAATTTTCAAAGGGCAGTCTGGTTGAGACTCACCAGACCACACTTAAAAAGCAAGGAGGTTATCAATTCATAAAATGAATGTGAGTCTGATACATGCTTTCGCATTCATAAATTTCATTCCCAAAATTATTTAAAATTTTCATTTTGAAATCCTGTTATGTCTAGATGATTTAAAATTTTAAGTTTTCCTATACAAAAAAAAAATTTCTAACAGTGTTCAGCTGACATTGTAAAGTAAAAAAGTTCAGCTAGGTTAAAAATACTGGGGGAAATGATTATTGTATTAATTGGAAATTGCATAAAATCGGGGCCAGATTAACTACATGGACAACGGAGGGGGATGTGGGCGTTTAAAAGGGCATCAAAAAACTAAACACAAAAACCAAACCATAAGCTTCATTTTTTGTCTAAATGGCTCATCTGCAGATTCATTTTGCCAAGGAATCACACAAATGAAATTAAATCAAAGCCCCGGCAATGAATAAATCACATAAATTGACAGGTGAGCCCTGGGTTGCTAGGTATCTCATTTCTATACAAACTGTTATGGCACCAATTTAAAAACACCAAACAAACACATGTGAGGGTTATGGCAGGCACACATTTTGATTTACTACCTGTCATTTACACTAGCCATTTGGTTGCCCTGTCATATTTAATTCTTATTTGATTTGATAGCTGTTGGAACCTGGGGACACCAGACTACACTCTAGGTGTCTGATGTGTAAAGAGCATGCGAGGACTGTGGTGTAAGACAGGAGACACTGACACAAAGGGTTAGGTTTTGCAAAATAAAAATGAGGTTTTATTTGCAGGTGCATAAAGAAAAATAAAAATATGTCCCGAGAATATTTTTTTTTAAAAAAAAAATAAATATATATATATATATATATATATATATATATATATATATATATATATATATATATATCAATACATTATTCCCAAAACTGCAAGGGAGACACAAAAACAGTTATAAAATGGAGCCAAAAATGATGATTATTTACAGTATTTACAGTGCTGACTGAAAGTCCCAAACAAAAAGAAAAATACACAAAGTATTGAAACCCCATATATTCACAAAAACAAAAAATAAAAACTGTCTTCCTCTACAGTGATCCAAGTCAGGAACTGCTACTGCAACGGCGTAAAATACAGGGTTTACTAAGAAAAATATTCCCAAAATACAAAAAAAATGAAAAAAGTGTATATAGAAAAAAAAACAGTACACTGTTAACCACAACCCAATAAATACCTCCACCACAGCTAATCCCGAGATATCTATCAAAATATATATAAAAGAAAAATATTTACCACAATCAAGGCACAAGCAGCAGTGCCTGAAGTAAACTCACGAGTGCTCTACCAAGAACTTCCTCAGCACAATCTGAAGACCCCCCCTAGGCGACAAATTCCATTTTGTATTCAGCACCCTCGCACCGACCAATTAAGCTGTTGAACGTCATTCTTCCACGGGCACAAGATGATATGGATCGTTTGAAAAGTGGGCTCCTGTTCTGCAAAATTCCTATAAACATAATGGGGCCCAAAAAACACTTTTGCATAGTTTATTCCGTTCTTTCCCTAAAACTGAAAATAACCCCTGTTTTCCTCACCCGGACTACCATGAAAAGCTGCAAATATAGGATCCATACTTAGCCATACTAAGATATTTCCACTTTCTCTTACTTTTCAGCGCTATGAGGTAATAGGGGAGTTACTTGCCAGTGGAGATGAACAACGTCATCGGCTAGACAATGGCAGGTCGTCTTTCCACTTCTACCAAAGGGTCCCGTAACACTCCCAGAAGATGTTGGGGAAAGATGTCCCTCTGCACATTCTAAATGGAAAAAAGCAAGCTTTATTCCGTTATATTTTTGTCCTTTTTCCTAAAACTACTGCCACTCTTTTAACACTGCAGAAAGGGCACAAAACTTTTAATTCCTGGTACTTTCAGTAAGGCACCTTACCCCACATATACAATGCAGTTTTCGTTTCACTTCTGAAAAATTAGTGTATGTGACTATGACGTGGCACCTTTTCGAGATTCTGGCAGTTTGAACCTGTGAAAAATGATATGATAATTCACTATCTCTCAGTTTTTACAACAAGCTAAATGTAGCTATTAGTATTGGCTCATCGCTTATTTCTTATGATTAGTAGCTGGGTTACTTTTGTTAATCTATGAAAAACACAAACCCCTAATCCCATCAAAAATTTTAGTTCTTCATTGAACACCTAATCTGATATTTCTCAGTGGATTTTCTTCCCTTTTCTACCTGACCCGTCTTTCTACCTTACCCTTGTCCCCAAAAGCATTCTCAGCAATGTTTTTCAAAGTATAGACACAGAGTTAATTCCTGATTGGTGAATGGTTAAAACCCAGAACTGACTTGAGTGCTCCTGTTACCTTATTAATCCAGGCCTACTGTTGAAAATTTTATTTCTATATCAAAAAACATTAGAAGCTACTCCCGGATAAATTTGGAAGACATCTCATATGTTGTGAATAGCACTTCATGATCTTCAATGACTATCCTGTTTATTTTATAGTTTGATAGACTCTCTGGAGCTTGCATTAAAAAAAAAAGAGTCCAGAATTACAAACTCGTTCTAAAATGTTCCTTTGAATTTATACTTTTCCCATCAAAGATAAAGTATAGTATTTGTGTGGGTGGAAAATGCGTACGTCGTGCGTGGGTGTGTCTGTGTGTTGGAGGTGTTGGTTAGAGTGGTGGGTCCAGAGGTACTTACTCAAAAAACACCATAGAGTTTTAATCAGGCTCTGATGCTCCTGTATGATTTATCTTCCTACTAATGATACTTTATAGATTATATATCTCTCTTAGAAATTTACATTCAGACTTTGTTAGCTCCAAAATTAAAATGATCATCTTTTCAGCTTGTAACAATTGATGAACATGTTAATAATCATTTTGTTATGTTATTTAGAATGTTTTACAGAGCTCACAAAAATATACAGGTCAGCCCTTGCACCTTGAGGTTTTACGATGTGCAACTCTGACTATTCATGGATTTGTCATCTACAATTAAACTGATTTTATTTTGTGATCTACTTCATAAAACTCAGATGGCACTGTAGCAGCGCTACTAAATGGCCCAAACCCAGCAGCCCCACATCACTGGGTAGCTTAAATGGTTGCTGTGTGAGATGCTGGATGAAAGAAAAAAGGGCACTAAGTGAACCAAAAGAAGCAAAACAAAATTAGTCTGTGGTGTCTTTTGTTTCATTGCTTCACTGCACTACTGGATTACAATTACACCATTGGATTACAGTATTTTCTGGATCCATGTTCTTGTCTGTAGCCCACTTGTGTTTTCATCTGGGAGGCTGCCAAATTCTACAGGTCTTCACATACATCAGCATCCATGGTAGGACAAACCTTTACATAACTGTCAGGAGGCTGTTCACATTGGATTTCATTTTATACCTACACCACCATCATCTGCATCTACAAAACTGAACTTTGTCATGAGTGTTCATCATTTAACATTTGAACCGGGTGTTATTTTGGTTTCTTTTATCATATCATTTTTTTTTATTGCCATAAATATCAAACAACTTTATTATAATATTTGTGAAAGTTACAATTCACTAAAGAACTGCTTTATTACAGTTCATTACTAGAAGACAACCCAAACTTTGTCTTGACAGACTCACACACCGATTTGCTTGAGCAATCATTCTGTCTTGTGTTTTCTTGGAATGTTTTCATCTTATTTATTGCAATAAGCTATGTAATTAGAGACTAAAACATATTCACAGATTTCTCATATTTGCAGGGGTCCTGCACGGTAATCCTTGCTATGCAAAGCATAACTGCAATTCAAAAGAACAAAATGTACATTGCTTTCAAGCCCTTAATTCAATGTATTCTGGGGAATAAAGTCCATCTCTGTAAAAATTAGTTTAAGGCAGGAAAGTACGAGTCAGCACAGGGGAGACAGTCCTTTAAAATCGTGTCATTTTGATTCACCTACACACCAAACACAGATAGGAAATGCAAACTCCATACGATGACTGGTGTGAATTAAAACCAGGATGTTGGATCTAGGAGCATCTTTAGATCTAAGCACTGGGGCAATCAAATAGATCATTCAAATATGGATGAATTTAAGGTAAAAATAGTGAAATCTTAAACATAAAAACGAAATACAGAATGAAAAGCAATAAAAATTGGACTGATACCAGTGTTATTCTACTCAAAAATCTCTAGATATAAAGTCATTACAACTTTTTATGGCAAGGCACGGGTTGTTTCCCCTGCTGGTAGCCTCAGCCCTGAAACCTGAATGTATAGATGGTTAAAAAAAAGTGGATTATGAATAATTCATCGAAGATCAAGATAAAAACATTAATACAAAATTAAAACTTAAAGCTAAAAAAGATCCGTGGTTAAAGATTTTTTTTTAAACTAACGTTGGAATAATCATCTATTTTGATCATAAAAATTTTATTTTTTTGGCAGCAGTTCCCCTGATTAAAAAATGCTTTTTTTAAAACCCAAAACTAATTAGAAAAATAAAAGTAAAAAAAAAAAATATGGCATTCAAAAAAATATTTTTTTATTAGCTGATTTTCTCAGTTAAAAGAGGATGGAACGAGACTGAAACTTTCTAAATACTGCTTTCCTTTATTAGAAGTCAATTTTTTGCTCTAAGGAATTGATCATTTAATTACAGTTATGTCTTGTGTCCATTCTTCTCCAGCATCAGAAACTTTTGGTGACATATATTTTACTATAAAAAACAAAAAAAAGGACATTCATACTATCTGCTACATTTATTTTTGTGATCAACATTTTATCTCAAGCTTACAGGTCTGTGACCAAAAACAGATAAATAACTTGATGCATATATGCCTGCTTCAACACAGTTTTGGATACTGGCATCAAGGAGATTGGATCCTTTTCTCTTTAATCTTTCAGGTCCATTCACCTATCTAAAAAAGGACTGCTCACCACTGCTATGCTACATGAAATTCAGTTTGCGACACTGAGTGCTTTTTTTTAAACACACTGCCACTCTTTGAAGCTGCTCATTTGCATGAAGAATCCAGCTAAAGTATCTTGAGTAATCCCAAGCTGATACAACTTTTAAACAGTGTTGCATGACTTACCTTCAAAGTCACTGTTGTACTTCAAGCTTCTTAAAACAATTGCACATCTCTTCAAAATGCACTTTGTCCTGTTTCGTGCGGTGATGCGGTGGTGACAAAGTCTTAGTGCTGTCAGGTGCCCCAGGAAGAATGTTAACTGATTGTCAGAGGGCCCGGGGGATGTTGAATGTTGACTTGATGGTGTGTACAGGTATTAACTAGAATCCCTGGAGCCTATGAAAATAAGTGCCAGGCCACCTTAAATTCTTTGCATCTCTTCATCTGTTGAACACATAACAAACAGAAACATTTTCATATTATAATAACTGAAAAATGCTGGCGAAAGTGATGTGAAGACTAAAATCCAATATCAAATAAACACTTTCACAAAAGCTATAACAAAACACATGCACTTTTATTTAAGAATATAACAAGAAAAGGAAATCATTATTTACATATTGCTGTCATTGGTAAAAACCTAAGCCAAAATATGAGTTGACAGAAGTCAACATCTCTGTTTGGGTGGGCATAGGAGTAGTAATTATACTGGAACCTTCCAAAATGTCAATCAAATTTGATGGATGACCGGGAATTCCCCCTTCCTTTGACGCATTAATGGCCTTTCTTTGAACTTGCCACACCTTCCCTTTTTTTCCCTCAGGAAGCGGCAAAAATCGATTGCCGGATGTCTGTCCTTCCTGAACCTGCTGCCCATCTTGTTTTTCGCGTTAAGATCCGTTGAAGGATGTCTGTCCCTTCTTTGAACCGTCCCCACCCACCTGTTTGAGGCCGGAAACTATCAAGAGCAGACTTGATGAATGGGTGCCCTCCTCTTTGACCCGGCCCCTCTTCCAAAGACAAGTTCAGACATATCCGGGCAAGTTTCTATCCAGACCCTGCCGTCACCCTTCTGAAGTGCTGTATAAAAGCAGTCGTCTTCAGTTCTAAAGACTCTGTGTAGAAAAATGGAATCTATGACCAATGCCCCAGTGAAGAGTAGATTCCGGGGTCTATTTGAAGGATCAGTTGAGAAGGGTTAAAAAATGTTTGGTGCTGGAGTTTCTAGAAGATGAAGCGTGAGGCGTGGATCGGCTAAATTGATCGAAACACAGTTGTTATCAGGCGACAACAAGAAATCTGTCCGCCGCCTTTAGTATTCAAGGACTGAATTCTGCAAACTGAAGAGGTGACTGAGTAATGGACTAAGGGGTTGAATCATAGCTCAATTCGGCGATGACAAGGTGGAAAACCCTCCTTTATTTTATGCCGCCCATCCCTTTTACCATAAATACTAGTCTGTTAGTCACCAGACCCAAAAAAGAGAACTATTTAAGAATTGTTGAAGCATTTAAGATCCCAAGCATGTGACCACTACAGACTCTGAAATGAGAGGTGCAGGTAATAACCTCAGGGCTCCCGCCGAAGGTCCAAAGCTTGAGGCTTGTGGCCTGAATCTACCATTTCTATAACTCCGTCGGATGGGCGTCCTCAAGGACACCGAAACAGACCTCCGGTATCTTAAGATCGACCCGATTACAGTCTATGGACAAGAGACCTTGAGCCAGACAGTGGATTCTGCTCTCCAGGTCCGGGGTGGTCTTCCAGGTCTCCGTTAATGATGATCAGACGGATACCCGATCCCTGCTAATGGCTCAGATGGATAACACAGTCTCCGTTGATAATGATCAGCTGGATACCTCTCACCTAGCTCAGGACAGCCGTGGGTGAACAGACAGATTCCTCAGGAACAGATGTCTTCGAACGTCTGAGACAGATATGGATTGCCCGGATGGTGTGCTGCCTGAAACCTGGAAAAAGGCCAGCAACTTGTTAAAGGGCTGATGCGTCTCTGCTAGATATTATTGTCTACTATGATCTGAAAAAGAATGTCAAGGCTGCAGATAGATCATCCCAGCCAGAGAAGACATACCTGCCTCTTTGAACCTGATAACACCTACGTGTAGGATGCTTTCAGAAGATTATAAAGATTTTCCCTCAAGTCGGCAGGAAGGACTGGCTAGAAAATTCTAGGGTAATTTAATATTCTACTGCCAAACCCACAAAATAAAGCAGTAGTTGAAAAGGGACTTGGGTGAAGTTTAAAATCCAATTCTATTTATGACACTGTAATGAGTCATTTTATGAAATGGATGAATACTCCTACTGTGTAACCATATGTGCAAATAGTTTTAAAAGGTAATATTAATCTGAGGTCATATGAATCTATTGGCCCAAATATGACCTGGAATTTTTTATTTATTTATTTTTATTTATTTATTAATTTTATTACAATCAATACATAGCAATCAAGTTTTAAAAAAAAAGAATTATGCTAAGAACAGATCGATCCCCATTGAGAAGGGCAAGAAGCGGTGTAAATTTAAGGTTTTTAAAAAATACCAAAAATCAACAAATTCTCTTGCTTTATAAAATCATTTCAAAATATTACTGATTAGATCCTGCCATGTTTTGAAAAAGTCACAAAATCCCCCTAACTGAGATTTGATTTTTCCAATTTTAAATAATATAAAACATCAGTTTCCCACTGACTTAAAGAGGAGAGTTTGGGTTCTTCCAGTTTATCAGAATAAGTCTGGTGCCAACAGTGTAGTGAATGCAATCACAATTTGTTTGTCTTTCTCCACTTTAAGACCCTCTGGAAGAACTAAACACAGCTGTTAATGGGTTAGGAGGGATTGTGGGCCCAAGACTGTCTGAGAGGTAAAAAAAATTTTTGTCAGAATAATGTTAATTGGAGCTGGCCCAGAACATGTGACCTAGTGAGGCTGGGGCTTGGTTGCAACGTTAGCAGGTTGGATCATGCCCTGGAAACATTTTGGAGAGTTTTAGTCGAGACAGATTGTTTTCGATATAAAATTTTGAGTTGTATAATTGTATGCTTTGCATATGGAGCTTGAGTGAATTCTCTGCATTGCTATTTTCCCTCCTTTCGATATATTAATTGAGGGTCTTTTTCCCCAAAGTCCTCTTGGATTTTTGAAAGGAAGGGATTGTAAGGGTTTTATAAAATTGTAGAGATGGAGCCCTAACTCCTTGAAATTGAGCAATAATTTTTCCAGCGTGGATGAGGGTGAAAAGATGAGGAAAATCTGGAAGGTTCTGTTTAAAAAAGTTCCTGATTTGAAGATAGTGAAAGAAATTTGTAGCTGGAATGTTAAATTTGGAATGTAATTGTTCATAGGATGCAAGGACGTTGTCTATTAAAGATCTCTAAGCAAGTTAATTCCAAATTTTTCCAGATTTAAAAAACTGCATATGTTTGTGAGGGTTGAAAAAGAGGTGGTTTTTTTGCAGGGTGCCACAGAAAGAAGCTTCTCCGTCTTAAAATGCTTTCTACATTGGTTCCAGATTCAAAGTGAGTGGAGCACAATTGGTTATTAGTGTATTGCCGAAAACTGTGTTTATTGGAGCACAAAGCAAGCAAAAAGTACTGCAGGATTTTACTTCTATTGCGGTCCATGCCTGTATGTTCTTCTATTTTGTCAGGTTCTTATCGACTATTTTGCCGCCAGTAATAAAACTGGAAGTTAGGTGAGCCATACCCTTCTGCCTTTTTGTCTTTGTAGGGTGCTCTTTTGATCGTGGATGTTTAAATTTCCCAAATAAATGGGGTTATTTTGGAATCAATTGCTTGTTTTGAAATAAAAAGGAGCTTAGGAAGAATATTCATCTTAACAGTGTTAATTCTTCCAGCTATGTGAGATAAAGGGGTTGACCATCTATGCAAGTCTTGTTTAATTTTTCCATACGGGCACGAAATTTTGTTGATAAAGCTTTATGTTTACTTGTGATGTTTCGAGGTATTTAAACTGTTCTGCAATGATAAAAGGAAGGTGTCTAATCTAATATTATATGCTTGGAATTCACGGAAGGTACACTTTTATTCAATTAATTCTGAGCCAGAAGCTTTTTGAAATTCTGTGGGGTGCTGCTAACTGCAGGCCAAATTTCGGGACCCGATATATACGGGTAATGTCATCGCATATAATGAGATTTTCTGTTCCAGTCCTTCTCTGCTAATCCCCTTTACCCTGATCAGTATTTGACAATGTTTTTGCCAGTGGTTCAATGGAAATTCAAACAACAGTGGTGACAAAGGGCATCCTTGTCTTGTGCCACTTTCCCTAGTTTAAAGTAGTCTGAGCAAATGTTTTTGAGCAAACTGAAGCTTCTGGGTTGGTATACAGTAATTTAATCCGCAAATGTTCGGGCCAAACCCAAACTTTCTAAAATAGTAAAAGATATTTCCATTCAATCATGTCGAATGCTTTTCTGCATCCAATGATAATAATATTTCTGGGGTGTTTGATTTAGTTGGTGGTATATTACATTAAACGGGGTCGAAGATTTGAAGATAAGTGTGGGCCCCTAATAAATCCAGTTTGGTCTTGTGATATTACTGGGGAGCACTTTCTCCATCCTTCTAGCTATGATTTGAAAGTTTTAACGTATTATTCAAGTGAAATTGGTCTATGATGCACATTGTAATAAGTCCTTATTTTGTTTTGGAAGACAGTGATTAGTGCTTGCGAGAAAGGTTTGTGGAAGAGATTGGTTATCTCCTGGTTTCTGTAAATGTTGCTAATAGGAGGGAGCTAGCGGGAGAATTCTTGTAAAACTCTGCAGGGGTACCCGTCAGGCCTCTGTTTTTTCCCCCTTTGGAGTGACTTTATAGCATCCAGTAATTCTGATAATGACAGAGGTTTTCGAGCTCCTCCACACTAATAGCGTCAATTTGGGGTATCTGTAATTTATCCAGAAATGCATTAGATTGTATAATGTCTTCTTTAAACTCAGTAGTATATAAGGGTTATAGTAGTCTCTAAAAGTGTACATTATATTTTTTTGTTGATGTTTTATCTCCGTTGTGTTAGTAATTAGAGATTGCGTAGTAATCTTGCTTGTGAATTTGTTGGCTAAAAGCTTATTAGCTTTCTCTCCATGTTCATAATAATGATGTCTGGATTTGTAAATTAGTTGTTGGTTTCTTTAGTTGTCAAGGGTTTAATTTGAATGTAGAGCCTGCCTCCTCTTATGAAGTTTTAAACTTGGTAGTCGGCATGTTCTTCATCTATTTTAGTAATTTCGCTTTTATCTCTGCTCTTTCTTTGCCGGTTTATTTCTGTGGAAAGATATGAGATTATCTGTCTCTTAAGAAGGGCTTAAGAGTTTCCCCAAGTATTCCTGCAGAGATCTCAGGGGATTATTTGTCTCTAGAAAGAATTCAATTTGTTTGGATATAAATTCAGTACAATTCCGTCACCCTAATAAGCGGATTGAGGCCCCATCTCTTGAGGTGAGTGTATGGGGCTTAGTAATTTCAGCTCCAAGATCTTGGAGCATGGTCTGAAATAACAATAGCATCGTATTTACAAGATTTAATCTTAGGCAAGAAGTTGTTATCTATAAAGAAGTAATCAATCCTTGAGTGCAATGATGTACTGGTGAGTAGAAAGAATATGTTCTTGAATCTGGGTTTAAAACCTCCAGGGATCTGATAGTTGTGATCAGTTATAAACTTTGTAATTATCTTTGAGTTGTTGTTGCGTTCCTTTGGAAGTCTTATCTAAAAGTGGATTTAGAACACAATTAAAGTCCCCAGCCATTATAAGTTTATGAGTGTTCAGATTGGGAATGGATGCAAATAAATTTTGTATAAATTCCTTATCATCAACATTAGGTGCATAAACATTTATCAAAATCATTTTACAGTTAGATAAGTCTCCCGCCATCACATATCTCCCTTCGGGATCCAATACTACATCTGATGCTCAAATGGTACTGTTCTATGTATGAAATTCCCACCCCTCTATTTTTCTTTGTAAAACTAGAATGGAACATTGGCCAGTCCAGTTTTTTTTTGCAGCGAACTGATCCTTACTAGTAAGTGGGTTTCCTGTAAAAATACTATTTTAGCTTTTAGACCTGTTAGGTGAGAAAGTACTTTCTTTCTCTTTAATTCGTGATTCAGGCCTTTAACATTTCAGCTTAGGAATTCTGTCCATCATGGAGACACTGATTCTGAGTTTTTGGTGTCATATTATAGTTTTAAACTGGAAGTGAAATATTTTTAGGTCTTAATTTCCTATTCCCCAAGAGTTGTTGTCATCAGCTTATTATTACGTTGATAGTTATAATTATAAAGATTGAGATGATAGATTAGATATAGATAAGCCTGCTCTTTTTCTCTTCCCTTACCCCACCCTCCCTTTTGCCTCCCAGGTGAGGCTAAAACCCCACTTCATCAGTCCCAGTCCTCTGAGCATCCCAGAGACAGAGCCGTCCAAACACATCAAGCCCCCATGCAGTGGCGCAAGGTTAAAAGATAGAGATATCTGTTCCCAATATAGTCTTTAAAAGAGGAAAAAAAAAAAGAATTTTGCAAATATATATATATATATATATATATATATATATATATATATATATATATATATATATATATATATATATATATATATATATATAACTTCATCAATTTAGTGCATTAAGATATATCCCCAGATAATAAACCCAGGTGATGTGTTAAAGATGTGTCCAAAACAAACATAAGTCTATGCAGTAATAGCAATAACAGTAAACCAAGGTTATGAAAATAACAGTCTCATTTTGGGGGTACCATGAAAAAAGTAAAAAAGAAAAAAGAGGAGAGAAAGTAATTAAGCACAATAAAACATAAACACTTAGTAATACTAAGTAATGATAAAGTAATAAGTAAGTAATAATAATATAAGAATATGAGAATATATGCTGATAAAAAAACCTTATTTTAAAACAAATAGATCAGACATTAGATTATTAATCAAGCTTTCATTTATCTGACTCACAATTTTTATCCAAAATGGGTCCGGATCAGCTTTCTTAACTCATTTCTGCCTCCTCTTGCAAACCGGCCAAGCACCTGCCATTCCACTTTCAGTTTTCCCGGATACGGGAGGCCGTATTTGACATTGGCTTGCCGTAGCACTGTTTAATATTAAGAAGAGCGTTTGATAGCTGTTGCTGGAGAGAATCAGGAAGGCCGTGCAATCTTCTATAATTTTCTTTTTTCCTGAGGGTTCCATCACCTCTAACTTAAATGATTCTTTTCAAACGAACTAAAAAAAGATCTTGGTCGAGTCTGGTTGTTTTGACCCAGCGTACCAAAGGCTCTATCTCAGATTCTGTTTTAAAAATCCCGATTATTTTAGAAAAAGTTCAGTTGCGAATTTCACTGGGTTTAAACTTTCGATTCTCTCCAAACCTTCAATTCTGACATTATACCTTCTATTCCCATTTTCTAAAGCAGCCAGTCTGTCTCCAAGTTTTTCTCGAGTTTTATTCAACTGACATTTACTGCTTTTTCCCTCCCACTGAGCTAGATGTTGGCTTTTTCGATCCGATTCGTGAATGTCTCACTAAGATGTTCAATCGATCAACAGCGTGTTCAGTTTAGCGATTTTTTTCTCACGCTCTTCAATTTTACCCAGCACCTGCCAGTTCAGTTGTACCTCTTGGCCGGCCTTTCATTTGCCTGTTGGAATTCCTGTCGAGCCTTTCATTTGCCTGTTGGATTTCCTGTCGGCAGACATTCATTGGCCTTTTCATCCCCCTGTTTTAAATTCCTGTTTCAGTCTCTCAAGTGCCTTTGCCTTTTGCTTTCTCATTAGCCTTCTCGCTTTCCTTTTATATCTTGCGTGAGCTGCGACAACACTTTCAGTTCAGATAGCTCAAATGTGCCTTCCTTGTCCCGTAGATGAAGCAGCAGACTCTGCTGAACCCGGTGCCCCCTCTCCAGTCCGTAATTGGTAACGAAGCCAGCGGACCTCCCGCCTCAGTTTCAGGTAATCCTCTCCAATCCGATATCCACATCTGCACCCGATGCACCTTTGCTCCCTTTCCTCTTACGGCGGGATGTAGCGGACCGTGGTCCGAGGTCTGTACTTTCGCCCATCTGATCCAGGTCTGTCTCTGGAGGCCGTATTCGAACTAGGCTTGCTGATCGGAGCTTGGATGTAGCTTTAGTCTTCATTCTTTCGGACCCCTTCTTGTTGGCCATGTTTATATGTGTTTTAATACTGTAGCGGTCCCTCTCGGGTTGAATAAAAACAGGATATCTCAGAATAATAAGCAAATAATATGAAAAATAGCACCACTGCTAGCGGAGCTCCGCCTTCAGACGTCCATCTCTTGCATGGGGCGAGACCAACTCCAATATGACCTGGAATTTAATGATATGATAGAACTGATGGGTCTTTCTGAACCTAAACAGTCTGAGCAAAGCAGAATCCTAAATAAATTTTCTATATGTTTAAGTGTTGTGGTCTGTTTTTTTCACAGACGTGGAGCAGTCTTGGAAAAACTATTATAGCCCGAAGAGAATGTGGGGCTTTGGGGGTATAGAATCCGAAAAGAGCTCCTCTGTGGGTCACCATTTGGGGGCCAAGAGTTGCCGACTGGTTTGGGCAATACACCTACACAATATATAAGCCGACCAGAATTCGTTTTAAAAGGAATAAAGTGTATGTTTCCCAAAATAGACGGCAATGGCAGATCGATCTGGTAGATATGACAAACCTGGTCGAGTATAACCAAAGGGTTTCAAGATCTGCGACTTGTATAGATATTCATTCTAAATATGCCTGGGTCAGGGTACTGAAAAAAAAAATGGGTAAAGAAGTAAAAGGGCTTTTCAAGAAATTTTGAGGAAGGTAGAGTTCCGTCAAAATACAGCCCATAGCGTAAAAAGTTTCTAATGAATTTAAAGCCTGCTCAATAAACAAGGATTAAACATTTTACCACTGCAGTGAATTAAAGGCCGGTGGTGGAGGTTCATGAACTCTGAAGACCAAAATGTAGCGTTATTTCAGCTCCCGGAATACCCGGGCCTATCTGCGGGGTTACAGGCCTGGAAAAACTTATAATCTGAGCTATCACCCAAAGGGATAAAATGGCTCCTGCCGGAAAGATGGGTTTAATTCTTGGAAAGTCTTTAAAACCTTATACGGTCTAACTAAACCAAAAAACCCAAAATATACTTAGCTCAAAGTGGTGATACGGTGAGAGTGTCAAAACCCCGGGAAACCCTTTTTCCCAAAAGGGTATGAACAAACCTTTTCAGACAAGGTTTTACGTTTCTGAATTACTCCCAAAGGGGTCTCCTTCACAAGCTCAAGATTCAGCGTAGAATATTATAGGTTCCTTTACGGGCGAGTTACAAAAAATTCATATCGGACGTCTTCAGGATTGAAAGATTCTTGCGAAAAAAATATAATAGAAAAAGCATATTTTGGTGAAATGTCTTGGATGGCCCGAAAAGTTTAACAGTTGGATCCCTGAAAACTACCCAAGGCGTTAAATACTGAGAAGCAAACATTAGTATTTCATTTACGGGTGCTTTCAATGGAAAAAAAAGCTTTTCGTCGTTCTTCCAGCAATTCTTCCCAAAATGTTTTCCCTAACATACCTCATGAGTTTACTATTAAATTAGCGCCCCACCGAACTACAGGGTCCCTGGAAGAGGGGTTTTGGGGAAATCCAGTATCCTCACACCTGGAACACCTAGACAAACCGGATAACGATTTTATTCTGGTGTCTCTGCGATTAACCCGGTTTTATACTATACCTGCAGGCTATACTCTAGCTTCAGAAAGTGACCTCTAAGATGAATGAAGCGGTGTTGAAAAACCCAAAAACCCGGAGGCTGGTTCTTCAGGTTTACCCATCCCTAAAAAAACCGTGAGATTCCCCCAAAAAACGCTCTGGAACAAAAAATTCTCTGTAAACACTGCGAAGGATGAAACTCTTCATGTCAGGGGCAGTTGAGAATTCTAAAGGGCCATTCGGACGCCAAGGCCTGCCAAATGAGGCTCCTTACCCGGATATCAGGCGGGTTTATACCTGTCGTCTACAGTGACATTGTGTCTCACCCAAGAGTGGAGACAGCTATGTCCCTCTCTTGAGAAACGTCATATTGAAGATGAGGATGAATAAGATTACCACAATCACCTATGACAAGCCACACTCGCTCCGGTCAGCAAGACTCAGTTTGATACTTTGACCATTGAAATAAAGAGCGTGTGCACAACTAATACGGAGATGAGATCTTACCTGGACCCACCCCTTACGTGCAAATTTTTCGAGCCCGCGGGTAGCGGCTCCCTGGGTTTTCTCCGGGGCTCCCGTGATGTCACGGTTCTGGGATCGGGGGGAATATTCCGAGGTCTGTTTAGAAAAAGCTCTGCCTCACTTGAAAAGAGGCTTTTAAATTGTCAAACGCACATTAAATCAACCACCAAGAATATCGTCCAAAGGCGTTGCAGGGGCCTGTCCGGAGGTTATTTTGAGGCAAGAAAAACAAAGGAGGTCGGGCTGCTGGTAAAGAGGGAAAAATAAAATAAGAGACCTCCGGTTCACGCCGGCCCATCCTCAAAAAAGGGGGCCGTTCATTTTCTTCTCTCAGCCACAAGGATAAGTCGCGTCCCCAGAAAAAAAAAATCGAAAACATTTTTAACTCAAAATGTCTTTCGTTCATCGAAATCTCAAAAGGGGTATGAAATCCGAACTGGAGTTGTTTACGGTACCCTATACTCAGACTAGCGTAGAAAAAAAACATCTACGTCGAGGTACCCCTCTCTCAGCTCTATCTGAAGTCGCCCGCTAGAGTTTTGATTACTGGGAATGGTGAAACTACTTGGATCTGAATAACGCTTCTACCCTCCGGTGCAAAATCGTCAATGCCGACAGAACTAATCCGCCACCCATGGCCAGGGTAACCTTTTTAATTATCTGATAGCCCTTTTTTCCATGTAGACGTGACCCTGGAACCATTTAATATCGATTCCAGCCTCTACCCCTAAGGGCCCTTTTTTAGGAACTGTTAAATTACAGCAATGAAACTGTCAAGTTCCAACTTGGGTCTTTTACAAGACAGCCAACAAAATGAAAACACCGCCTTGGATAGATTCAAAAAAAAAGTTATTAGCACAGGGGAAAACAGTAGGGAAATCCGGCCTATTCATTCCACCTATTTTTTTAAGAAAATTAATTCTAAATGGAGTGGATGTTAAAATAAAATTGTTCACAGCAAAAATGAATTCTGTCTGATGTCCCGGGGATGCCGATCGTTTTCAAAATAAACATTTTATCCGCCCCTCTTTTTGGTCAAGAAAGTTAAAGTTTTGGTGGCTGTGAAATTAGGGGGTACCATGCTCTCCAAACCACGCCATACCCCATGGAAAAAGTGAATATGAAAGTTCTCAGTATGCCAGCGGGGATACTGTGAGCAATCAGGAGAACTTGTTCTTGGGCAGTTGCCCAAGTCAGTGGTCATTGGCATGGTGGATAATGAGGGGCCTTTTCTGGGGATTCGCAGAAATCCCTTCAATTCAAAACATAACCAGTTGAATTCTGGCCTTCTATTTGGCGGAGGCAGATTCCAGCCGCCTTTAACCCAATTTTGCTAATGAAACACAGCTTTTAAATATTACAATCTGTGTTGGCATCGGAAACATTTGAAAGACCAGACTCTAGCCATTAGCTACTCCCACTTCCCCAGAATACACCTGTTGCCTGATTTGGCCTATCAAAATTTCTCCTTGGTAAAAGGGAACATGAGATATGAAATACGTTTACAACCTCTACCCCATACCGTGAATCTAATAGTGTCGCGTCTTTGAAAAATTTTTAGAAATAAACCAAAAAGAAACATCCTATATGATTACTAACAAAGCATGAACACCCTGCAGATCTTGGAACTCATTTCCGGTGATCTGTACACAAAAATCAGCTTTCCCGGGGTTGGCTCGACGAACTGCCTGAAAAAATCTACGAAGCTCCCGGCCATGATCCGTCAACACTCACTGTTAAAATCAACCCCGGGGAGCACTGGCTGGTGATACATCTCATAGAAGCGGAATTGGAGAATTTTTTACTCCCCCACGGGCCCCATGAACTTTATCTTTTTTCTAATGAAATATACAGCTTTTTAAACAGAAACTGCAAAGAAATTATTCACCAAACTGTCAACTTCAAAGCTGGTTTTCCAGTGTCTCGGACAGCACTGTATTTTTTTTCCTGCATCAAGAGGAAAAGGGCGTTCTTATCAAGAGATCATGAACCTGTATTTTATGGGGTCACCAAGAACGATGATATGGTTCAAAATTTTGTCAGTACCTTGTCTTTAAGATTTAATACTAAATTAGAGCTGCTGTTGACATAGTGGCACTTCGAAAGAGGAAGTGAAAAAATCTTCTAACATTGTTTTACCATGGAAGACCCAAAAAGGGGTCTGATTTTAAAGAGAACATGCCGGAGCTGGCGTCAATGGAGAAGACTAAACTTACTATCCACCATGAAATATTAAAATCGAAATAACAGAATACAATAACACTGTCCGTCTTGAGGAGGGTGCATTTCTCCCAAAATTATAAATAACAATGCTAGTAATCCCAGAGTCTTATTTTCTACAATCGATGCCTACTAAACCAGGTAACTCAAAGGAATGCCTCCTAAGTACTTCCAGTAAAACCTGTAACATATTCTTGACATAGTAAATTGTCATTAGATACAGGGGTCTTTCAGACTGTCTTAAGACTGCTGTAGTTAAACCCCTTCTTAAGAAACATAATCTTGACCCTCGGCTCTTAAAATTTTAGACCCATCTCTCTTAAGTAAAGTTCTGGGGAAGGCAGTCATTATGCAGCTAAATGACAACCCCAAATAAACATGCTATTCTTGATAAATTTCAGTCGGGTTTTGAACAAATCACAGCACAGAAACTGCACTGTTAAAATAGTAAATGATTTGCAGTGAATGCAGACAAGAGGGCCCTTTATCTGTTCTCATCCTCTTAGATCTGAGTGCTGCATTTGACACCATTGATCATATTTTTCTTAGAAATTGCCTTAGTCAATGGTGGGCCTCTCTGGCACGGTCTAAATTGGTTTGAATCCTCCCGACAGGGAGAAAATTTTTGTTAGTTGTAAGTATACAACTCGAAGACACATGATATCCGATATGGTGTTCCACAAGGCTCTATCCTGGGTCCCCTGTTTATTCTCAATCTACATGTTTCCGTTAGGTCAGATTATCTCAGGTTACCCAAAGTGAGCTACCACAGCTATGCTGATGACCACAGCTGTACTTATCAATAGCACCTGATGACCCTGATTCTATTGATTCACTAACACAATGTCTGACTTGTATCTCAGAATGGATGAATAGTAACTTTCTCCCAAATTAAATAAAGAGACAACTGAAATCTTAGTGATTAGCAATAATGGATACAATGAGGCTATTAGAAATAAACTGGATACATTAGGATTAAAAGTCAAGACGGAGGTAAAAAGCTTAGGGGTAATTGTTGACTTTTAATCTGAATTTTAAATGCATATTAATCAGATCACTAGGACAGCATTTTTCACTTAAGAAACATAAGTAAAGTTAGACCCCCCTTATATCAATGAAAGATGCTGAGAATTGGTTCACACATTTTTTTTCAGTGACTAGATTACTTAGCGCACTCCCTCAGGACTACCCAAAAACATAAATTGTTTGCATCTAGTGCAGAATGCAGCTGCTAGAATCCTAACTAGGAAAAAAAAAATCTGAAAACATTACTCCAATTTTGATGTCACTACACTGGTTACCTGTGTCATTCAGGATTGACTTTAAAATTCTGCTTATGGTTTATAAAGCCTTAAATAATCTCACCCATCTTATATATCGGGAAAGTCTGACACCTTATATTCCAAATCGTAACCTCAGATCTCAAATGAGTTCTCCTAGAATTCCAAGAACAAAACTTAAAAGAAGTGGTGGGGGCCTTCTGCTGCTATACCTAAAATCTGGAATAATGCCCCCAAAAGGAATTCCAGGCTAATACAATGAAACAGGTTTAAAACACTGCTGAAAACATATTACTTTAACATTTTTCTATAACTTCAATTTAATTTATTTTAACTTAATCCTGATACTCTGTATGTTTAATTTCCTTATAATAACTACTCATGGTGGCTCTAAAATCCGATTGCCCCTACTCTCTTTTCTGTTTCTTTCCGGTTTCTTTGTGGTGGTCTGTCCACCTCCACCTACTCAAGCTTCATGATGCTCCAACAATGATGGATGGATTTAAAGGCAGAAGTCTACGTGACCTCTTTCATCATCAAGCCCTTCCGTGGAAACTCTAAATCCAAAGAGGACTGTTTCATTTATGTTAGGTAGAATGCCAAAAGGGGACTGGGTGGTCTCATGGTCTGGAATCCTACAGATTTTATTTTTTCTCCAGCCGTCTGGAGTTTTTTGTTTTTTCCCCGGGCCTTTGGGAACCTTACTCTTATTCGATGTTAATTAATGTTGATTTATTTTGTTTTTATTGTGTCTTTTTTCTATTCTTTATTATGAAAGCACTTTGGGGCTACTGTTTGTGGAAAATTGCTATATAAATAAATGTTGTTGTTGTTGTTGTTGTCTCAGAACCTTCAGATTTTCCCAGGAGCACCCCTGTATGCAAAGTTCTATGACCTGTAATTATCTTAATAAAGAATAGACATTCTTATAATCAAAAAGTAATATTTTAGTAAACAAAATATAGTTACATTTCAATAAGGGAATCATTTATTCTTTTGGAGCTTTAGTTTTCTTCCAACAGGTGTATGGGCGGAGGCGATGCAGGGCAGTGATAAGGCGAACCCCTCTGGGGGAAAGCTCTCTAGATTCTCTCGTGTGGCGTTTGCTGCGCGGAGGTCGGGAAAGTTCAAACCGGCCAGGATCTTAACAAATTCTTTCCAACCCGAGGCCTCGATAGGACAGTATGTTGTGGCGGTTAAGTTTCCATTTGATCGACCATATTCAGTACTGGGTAAAGGTTTTCCGAAAAAACAAACTCTCCCAAACCATTCCATAGGTTGTATTAGGGTGATGCGAATTATCTGTAAAATAATTTCAGTTATTTTTTATTTATCGGGCACTTTTTTAAAAACTAATTAGTACACCGGTCTTCGGGGCCTAGAGTCTCTTTGAGATCCCCCTGCGGGTTCCTCCTTGCTCTCAGCAGGTAGCAATAGGTCAGAGGACCAGTTTCTTTATCCGCTTTTTCACAAAGGTGAGTATCTTTTGCAAGACGTTGTATAAAGTTTAACTTTTGCTTGGGGCAAGTCCTACGTTGAGTATGAATTTTATTTGTTTATCCCGTTCACTTTTCCGTGGCTTAAAGGTTGGTGGGCTGAGTTTTTCTGTTGCCATTGGCCATTTGCTGTTGAGGGACAGGTACATTTGCGTGTGTATTCCATATTTATAGTCTCAAACCATTAAACTAGTAATGAAAGGGATGGCTTAATAAGGCTCCGAAAACCCCCCTTTTCCCTAATTTAAAAGGGTTTTTCTTTTAATGGTGAGTTTTAATGGCGCAAGCGATGTTTCTTACAACTTGAACTGTCTGGGCGTCAGGGGATGCGGCCTTTTAAAGATATTGAGAGCTATTTCTGACAGGCGTAATTAAATCGTCTCAGCAACGCTTTTCTTCGACACAGGAGGCCCTATGTAGGGTCTTCAGCATAGGAAATTTCTTTTATTCTCCCCGACATGCGGAACTTTTTTCAAATACTTGGAAAATGGAGCTCTTTATCTTTCACGGCGTACCCCCGAGGCCATTCGGGAGGAAACAATCGGGTCGTAAGCGAAATTGGTCATCGCATGGGCTCAGATCCCAACAGATAAGTGAGGCTGTCTTGCAAGCGTCCTCAAAGGCCTCCAAGAAAATGTAACCCTTCCAGGGTACATTTGACGCGCTAAATTGGTAATTTGCAGTTTATCTTGAGGATTTTTAAAGAAGGTAATGTAATTGGCATTCAGGTTTATCGTTCTACTTTTTTTGCCTTGAAAAAATAAATTTTGGACCAGGTAAATGATGGACAAATTCCTGTGGTGAGTATATTTTGTGAGGCCCTCTCTATCTCTTCAAAATGACTGCTGTTCCATCAAATGATGCGCGATTACCAAGTTAACGATCAGGAGAACAGTAGTTCATGTGCTAAGGAGCGGGTAACCCCTCAAAAATTAGATTTTGGGAATTGGGCTAGCAGCTCGTGTACAGAGGGTGCCAAACTGTAAAACCAGACTATATTGTCTGGGGGGAGAACACATGGTCCACGACTCCAAGAGCTTTTCACAAAATGCAATTTGACTATTTTCGAGAATGGATGTTGAAGTCAATATCAAAACCCTCTTTAGTATCCATGGGGATTGATTGAAATCAGGCAATAGAACCCTTTTTATTGACACCCTGAATCTTTTTCTGAGTGGACGATTTTCAGCGTCAGTTTCTTTTGTTCTTATGAATCTGTGAGCCATGAACCGTTATTTCTTTTTAGAACCGTGTTCTACAAAACTATGCACTAGAAAATCATAGAAAGCGTACTTTTACGGGTTGGTCTTTGCGGTAAGCTTTGAATAAAAACACTGATGATTTTCATCTGATTTTTTTTGTGACAGCCCCAAAAGCGCAATTTTTGGGTTGTCCTTGGGGTTTTTGAACCGCCGAGGCGTATCTCATTTTTGGGGGGGAAGATTTTAGGTTCAGATACTTTCAGAACTGAGCATTTTTTTCTTGAATTTTTGGGCGGTCGGTTTGAAGAAAAACCTTTTAAGAAACGGGGAAGGGAAAGAAAATTTATAAACCCCTTTTGACAGTCTGTAGAAAACGGGCGCACTGTTTTTTTACAAAGATGATTTTGATTAGATTCCCCCTTTGGCAGAAATCAGATGTGGAAAACCCAGAAACTTTTAATTAAAAACCCTAATAATGTTGATTGCAAAACAGGAAAGCTTTTGTTTTTTTGGGACTGCCTTCAAGTTTAATAGAGCACCCCATTGCCCCCGGACAGCGATTTTTTAATTTCCCCATTAACCTCTCAAACTTTTCAATATCAAAAATTTTTGACCCGGATAATCCCCCTGGCGGAAATTTTGGAGCCCCTTTTCACCAATTTTTTTGAACCAATGTTTAATACACCCAAAAACCCCTGGAAAAACAGCACTGATCACCCAGGTTAAAGGAGATCCAAGATGGGCAACACTTTTACCCCCCGGAGCCCCCCCGATGGACCCTCAAAACCAAGAAAGGGGGAAAACAAAAAGTAGCATGGCTCTGGAGGTGTTTCAATTTGATTAAAATCCCCCCAAAAAAAGCATACCCCAAAGGGAAAAACACCGGGGAGGAGAATGGGTAATTTAATTATACTAGATTTGGGTTAAAAGTGCTTGAAAAACTGTCAAAATTTGTTGAAGGTCCTTTATATAATTAAAAACGGGAATGAATAAATTTTTGGCCTCAAAAAAATTAGCGGTGTCTAACCCGATATTTTTAAAATTTTTGGACCGTTATTGACACATTATTTAATCTAAGTGGGGGGCGGGGGGAGTTTACTGATGGGTCGGAGATAAAGGGCCCGCATGGGGGAGATTTGTGGGGGTGGTTTTTGTGACCAATTTTCCCCCGGAAAGGGTTTTTAGTCACTCCGGGGGGTCTAGGGAATTATCGACTCTTTAAAACATCTCGATCTGGGATTGATTAAGGGGTTGAGTCCCGGAAGGATTTTCCCCCGGGGGCCCGGTCTGAGGAGCTAAATTATCAGCCCTTTTGTCTCAACAGGCGAGTGCTGAAGATGGATTTTGATGCCCCCGGGAAAAGGTTTTTTAACTGGGTGGGGGGGAAAAGTGTTGAAGGGGGGATCTGTTTTCCGGGAGGGCACGGCCCTTTGCCCCCCAAAAGGTAAATTTTGTGGGTTTTTTTAATTCTTCAGGGCTTAGGTTGAAAAGGGTCTGAAGACGTTCCCCCCAAAAAGGTTAGAATTTTGGGGGGTTTTTTCGTGTCTAGGCTGGTTTTGTGGGTAAGCGTTCAGCCTCAGAAGAGTTATTATTCAAAAGCCCCCAAAAGGGGTTAACTTTTTTTTTTAAAATTTAAAACCCTGGGGGTTATTAATAGGAAAAAATTTGTGGATGGATTTTCCCGGGTGGGTGATTGAACAATTTGAGGAGTCGGGGGGTGGGGATTTAGGGGGTTTTTATAGAATATTCGGGTTTTCAGACATCTCTTTTTCACTGGAGGGTTTTTTCCCCTTTCGCCCCCCAGAATAACACACATTGTCTGTATCACTGCCACTACTTGGTACTGCTAGAACTGTTTCGGGCATGACCTAAATTTAATAAAAGTCTCAATTATAACACGAAATAAAATAAAAAAAATAAAAGTAATAAAAAGTAATAAATAATAATCAATTATTAAAAAAAATTAATAATAATAAACAACAATATTTTTAAAAATATAAATATATAAATAAAAAAACTTTTTTTAATTAGGGTTGAGCAATAAAAAAGCATACATATGCATAAAGTATAAACACATTTTTTGGTTTTTCCAGGGCCTCAATTTACAAATTGCACCAGTAATTGGTGGTTGTTGGAAATTTTCCCGCTTTGAAAATTTTCTCCGTGGTTAAACGGGAATTCGGGGAATAATAAACCCCCATGATCCGGGTGGGGGATCTACGGGCCCAAACGAATAAAGTTTTTGGGGTGATTGGGGGAAAGACCTCAAATAAGGGAAATTTAAAAACGACCCAGAGTGCGGAAATCTTCCCCCAGGGGCCGCCGAGAATGTTGATCCCCGATAGCCGGAACTCTTAAAGTGCTTTTCGGTAACCGGGGTTTGGTCTCAGGGGGGTTTTTGGGAATTCCCAGTTTGGGTGGGGCTAGATTGTCTGACCCGGCCAACATTTCTTAAAATACCGGAGGAGTGCCCTAAAAATTGTTATGAACTTCTCAGTTAATCCCCTCTTTTCACATAATCGGAATTCTGATGCTTCATACTTTTTTGGGAAAAACGGATATCTAAAACATTTTACGGGTTGGTGGACGGGGTTTTCCCCTTTGAGAAAGCGATTCCGAAAAAGGGTTTTCTTAAAAACAAAAGGCAGGCCTTTTTTATAACAAGTCCCCAGTTTAAAGCTGCGGACCTAAAAAATGATGGCTCTCTTTAAACAAAAATCCACTCCGCACAGCTCTGTTTTTTAAACTCCCGTTCTACCCAATGCCCCTTTTCATTAAGTTCTTCCCGAAAAAACTTGTCCGAAAAAAAAACTCTTTTTTGGCGAAGAAAATTTTTTGTCCTATGGCAAATTTTAACAACAAATCACTTTACCAAAATGCACGAGCAATCCCCACGATTTGAAAAAAGGGTTTCCGAAGTAAACCCAATAAATAAGGATCTTAAACCTATTCATTTACATGATCATCTACTGGGGTTTTAAAAGAAGGCTTCGAAAAGCCTCCCCCCTAAAAACCCGCACACACACACACCCTTTAAGGCAAGTCTACTCAATCCCCAATACGCCCAATCAAAGAGCAAATTAAAAAAAAAAAACGGTTCACCCTCTTCCCCGGGGGAATCTATCCGTGAGCCTCTAAGATAAAAAAAAAGGTTAAACGTAATTTTAACTCAAATATACTCCCGCCCTTTCATCAAGTCCTTTCATGGGGTCAAACTTCATGCAAACATTTTAAAGGCTTACCATTTTTTAGATTCTGCCTGATTAATTCTAAAAATATATAAGGGTTGAACCAATCTAAGAATTCAACGGGGTTTAATACATTGGGTCCCGGCGGGCTGACCCGGCTGGGGCCCCGGGGGGACCAGAGGGGGGCTTGGCCTCCAGTGGGAAAAGGGCCCCCGGGTTTTCTGGAGGGCCCGGGGGGGCTTGAAGCCCCCCCTTGGGGGCCGTGGCCACCCCCGGGGGCCCCAGTGGATCATCCCGGGCCCGGCACTTCCCCCCGGAAGTGGGGGGAAAGGGGGGCCCCGGGGCCTTCCGCCCCCGGGGGTGTCCGGGGGGATGGCCGGGGGGCAGCTGGGGCCCATCCCGGGGTTTCCTTTGAAAAGGCGCCCCCCCAGTCATGGACAAGAGTCGGGTGGAAGAGTTGGGGCTGGAAGAGGAAGGGGCGGTCAAAAAAAGAGAAAGAGAGAAAAAAAAAGAAAAAAAGAAGGCATTGGGTGGCCTGGGCTGGGGGGGTTTGGGGGCAAATTTTAAGAGAAATGGAGAAAAAACCCGTGTTTTTGGGGGGACTCGTGTCGTTGTCGTGTCGGGGGAGGGTTTACAATTTGATAATTTTGATCCATAAGAATCATGAATATTCTTAGTGATTGGGGGAGGCCTGAAGGTAGGTGTAGAACGATAATTAAATTTCATTTGTCTTAGCCATAATTTGCAAAAAACATTAAGAATTTTGTGAAAAAAATCACCGTATTCATCCTGCGTTCGATCGGGAAACAGGGGGAAAAATCTTTGTTTCTGCGCCTTTAAGAAAAGGCTGATTTTATAAGGGTTTATCAGGGCTGACAAAATTATAAATGCAATCCATTTACAGTTTTTATCCGGATCTTTGGAGCTCCGAAAAGTAGAAAGGGAAATTTGGTTAATGGGGCCGATGATACCCTCATTTTTACTGGGCATCAGTATTTTTTGTCCGTGACTTTCGGGCACCCCAAAAATCCCGTATTTTTTTAAAGTCACCTTTTTAACCTTTGACTTTTAGGGGCAAAAAACTTTTACCCCCGGGGAGACCATCTGGGGGTTAAAAGCTCGCTGAACCAAACAGGTTGGGTCTGGCCATTTCCTGGCCCGTGCTAAATATCTGTCAAGGGAGCAAAAGGGGGGGGAAAACGGCGAGGGGGGGAGGGGTTTGTCGTCTCCAAACCCTATGAGAAGAATCCGGGCAGGTGACAACTAAAAGACCCTTGCCCGGGGGTGGGGAACTTTGGCCCTGGGGGGTCTCACCGCGTGGTGCCAGATTTTTCAGCACAGAGGCTGTCTGCCTCAGGCATCAACTGTGGAGAGAAAGGGGGGGGTTAGGCAGGAGCTTTTTTGAGCCCCTGTATTCTGCTGTGAGAGAAATAGTGCGGGGGTTCAAGCAGGTCAGGTTTTTAACCCATTTTTCTGTGTATAGAGAGAAAGGGGGCATTCTTTCTGTGAGTTGGAAAATTCAACAACTGGGCGTTTCTTGGGAAAGGATTTTAGGGGTAAAATAAAAAGGTTTGACAGATAAATCAAAGGTTGATATATTTTTTTAAAAATGAAGATCGTGGGATTACCCAAAAATATAGGCAGGGCAGGTCTTTTTATGTCCCGGGAAAATTTTGCCTGGGTGAAAGGTTCAAAAATGGTGTCCCCCCAGGGCTGCCTTTTAGGGGGGCCTAGGGAGGGCCCGGCGGGGGACGACTTTTCCGGGAGGGTCGGGGGGTGCCGGAGGCCGGGCGGGGCCGGGGGCATAATTTGCCCGGCGTGTCTGAACTTTTTTGGAAGAGGGGGGCCCGGGGCAAAGGGGGACCCATCCATCAAGTCTCTTGACAGTTTCCCGGGGTGGGGAAACAGGGGGGTAGGTTCGAAAGGGGCAGACATCCTTCAAAAGGTTTTGCCTTTCCCCGGAAAAAGGTGGTGGCTTCAAAAGGACCAGACATCCAAAATGGGTTTGTTTCCCAAAAAAAAAAAAAAGGGGGGGGGGGTTCAAAAAAAGGTCCCTTAATGCGCAAAAAGGGAAAAGGGGGGACTTCCCGGGCATCCATCAAATTTTATTGACATTTGGTTCCGATTTTACCCCTAAGTGAACTACTGTGTTGTAATCAAAGATTGCAGTTTGAGCCTGGCTTCCCATTTTGAATAGTGAGCTGTTTTTTTACCATTAATGTTGTAAAAGAAATTACCCCAAAAGTTTGGGGCAGCCAACCAAAATTTCCCCGGGTGCGGGTAAAAAAAGAGAATTGGTTGGTTTGAGTTCCAAAAAGAAAGATCGGTTTTTTGGGGTGTGGAGTCTTTTTGGAGAAACTGGAATGATGTCATCTGGGAACCCGGGGGTGGCGTCTTTTTGGGGAACGGGAGGAAGGGTTTTGGGCACGGAACCAGGGGGGGTCTTTCTTGATTGCGTTTTCTTCATTCTTTTTTCCAAAAAGCATTGATGAAAAAGTTGGTGCTTGGTTGATGTTTTTAAAAATATTTTTTACGGGAATGAAAAATACAATACCCCGGCCTATCAGACTATCATCGATTGCGGGGACAACAAAGACACCTGTCGGGTGAAAAACGACAGTTTTCCGAGCTCGGACATCTGGCAACGTTTGTTGAGAACTGTGTTTTGAGTTACAACCCAGGGCAACATATTACTGTTGATGAGCAACTGTTTCTAACCAATATCCGGTGTCCTTTCTTGCAATACATCTCAACCAAGCCTGACAAATTTGCCATAAAGTTTTGGACTGCAGCAGATTGGGAGACAAAGCACATGTGTAATGCCACTTCTTATTTAGGAAAAGATCCTAGTCCTTCTTCAGGAGAAAGACTTTATGAGACTATGGTTATAAAGCTTATGGAACCATTTCTGGACAAAGGCAGAATCATAACAGACTTCTTCACGCTACTTAAACTGCCTAATAGACTGCTGCACAAGCAACACAACTCTGCTTGGCACCATAAATAAAGTGGAACTTTGATTTGCAGCTAAATGCGAGCAATTCTCCTTGGTAGTGTTTAGTCTTCCTCCCTGTACTGATGCTGCAAATGGCACTCTAGATCCCATATCACAACCTCAACACCATCCAGCAACTTCTCAGAAGAGCCAAGCCGGCATTGCTTGTCACTATGAAAGTCCAAACACTGAATCAAAATTCAGTGCAATATTGATGAAATTTAATTCGAAAAATTGTTTTACTGGTTTTAAAAGTATATGTGTGTTAATTTCAAGCCAAACAGAACAAAATTGTATTATGCAATGAATAACACTAATGCAACATGAAACATAATTTACACTCAAATTAGTAAGTTTTACTATTTTTGAATAGGGTTAATTACTCGCTAGTTAGTGCTATTATGCATATGTAACAACTTCCATGAAAATAACAATCTGTTTAAATTGTACACCCGCATCCCTATACGTGTGGCAGAACTGCAAAGGGGCAAGCGCATAGCGCAGGCCCGGGGGTTGGCAAGCGAAGCGAGCAGGGAGCAAAGCCCCCTAGTCTTTGCAATGAATAAAGAATAGTGAGACAGTACTGTTGCATCGGATTTAATTTACTTACCTGCTGTTGTGCCAAGTGAAATAAGCCTTTTCTCAATAAGGTTAAGGAGCAGCAAGGAGAGGTCCAAGAATAGAAATGCATGAGAAGATTTATCTTATGAATCATAAAAGTTTACAAATTTGAAAACTGCAATGCAATCCCAGAAAGTCTGAATGAAAGCACCTGTTATTTGACAAAAAACAGAATGGACAAAACAGAATCTGCAGACAACAGCTGTAGCATCTTCAGGGGGAGATATGTGATCAATGTACAAACATCAAGTAAATTTGCTGAAGATTTGGGTTTCTTTAAGCTAGGGAAATATTTTTGAACTCTGAGTTTCAGGAGACAGAGGTAATATCATGAAGTATGATAGTATTGCTTGCAAGGAGGTAATAAAACACTTTGCACAGTAAGTTGTATAGAACAGCAACCACTTTTGAATCAGTGACTAGGAAGGGAAAAAAAATTGAAGAGGATTAGAGGGAAGCATTGAAAACACAGGAGTGTTAGCAGATTTATGGACTGACCTTAATCTCTTGACTTTTTACTTCTGGTTTGAAATTTTGCACTCAGATACTTTATAAAGAACATAGGAGTAAAGTACAAGTTAGCCTCCAGTGTCAGTTACCTTGTTATTTTCAGCTCTTGTGTCTTTGACAAAAGAAAACTAAAAGAAGCTGTTAAGAATTTAGACTATTAAGAAAGTGAACAGTGAAGGTACACTGCAGTTAGAATCTATTAGTAATTCTTACAGCTTCAGGTGAATAGAGACAAGCCAGCTAATTAAGTGAAATGCTTCTGTAACAACTTATAATTAAGATTTCATTAAGGACAAAAGCCTGTAACCACAGTAGTTCTCTAGGAACTAAGTTTGAAAATCTAGACTTGGGCAAATCTTGTGTATTGACCTTTACAATTGCTATTTATTTTGCTGTGCTCTGACAGCATATTATTAGGCAATGTTATTTAAATCTAATTACATTTGGTGCTCTTTTGTTTTACTTTGAAACTATTTTCCATTTTTTCATATTTACAATTCATTAATTGGGGGTTAATTTGAGCAGATTAAAAAATATATTATCATAATTAATCAATGACTACAGACCAGTAAGACTACCTGGTGCCGGGATACTTTAAAGGTAGTGTTACTGATAGTCTGGATCACCTCCACTTTACATATTATCACAGCTAGTCCACAAAGAATGTTATATCCTTTTGTGATAGCTCAAATCACAGAACATTTTGAGACAGTATAATAACTAACCATAGCCTTTCTGTTTTGAATAGTCTAATTATAAAAATTGAACTTACCTCTGTGGTAGGTGAAGAAGCTCCAGAGCAAATGGCTGCGGTGGTGGTATGGAGGCAAGCCAAAGGTGGAAACGCTGCTGGCAGTTCACCGTTGGTGAGGAGGCCTGTCACCCACCTAAACCCTCATCTGACATCCTTGGAGTTACTTCATGACATAATGGGGAAGGACATCTGTTTGGGTGCCTAAGTTGCATCAGGGTAACTGGCTGATAAAAGTGGCACATAATCCGGGAGTGCAGAGGAGTCATGAGTTTTGAAGTACTGGAGAAAGAGTAAAGGTGAAGGTGCCATCAGGAAACTGCCTCAAGTTGGAGGAGCGTGCATTTGTGTGTGTAGTGCGCTGGACAAATAGAAAGACTTCCACCTAGATCAAGGCTGCAGGGGTGGTGAAGGTCACAGGCTGACATTGCTGATTGGATTATGTTGGGCTGGCATTAATGACTGGCCCAGCATATAAAACTGAGGGACACCCAGCAGGGGTTGTCTTTTCATCATCTTTGGAGAGAAAAACAAAGGTAGTTAAGCAGATTTAGTAATGATTCTTATTGAGCATTCCTGCATATAGCACAGATATTTATTTTTCCATGGAATGTTCCTGTACTGTTTGTGCAAGAGCAAAAGGTATCTCCACCAACTTTGGAGTTAAGAAAGGACATCCATTGTGAATTTATTTGTAATTGTAACACATGAATATTCTTTATTTATTAAATATTTTCCTCAAAGATACATCCCCTATGCTTTTGATGCCTTTTTGTGGAGTTGCTTGGTATGCTATTTTGTCTTCATTGTGTAGGTTAGGCCACAATACTGATGCATCGATTGGCCCATCCAGATAAGGTGCATCTATGCCAAAATCAAAGAAACCGCTTGACCACAGACTGGTGATCTCCACTGAACTAATTCTGTGACTTCTTAAACCAATTTGCTGCACCAGTGATGATTTAGGGGTGTCATATTAATACTTATGCAGTCAATTATTTTGTGCTTTGTTTTTTATTTTGTTATTTATTGTGTACTTTGCAGAGGTCTGTTTTCACTTTGAAATTAAAGGGTCATTTTCTGTTGATCATTGTCAAAAGAAACAAATTAAATCCACTGTGATTCAATGATGTATAACAATAATATGTGGAATCTTCAAGAAGGGTTAATTATGCTACTCTCTAATCTATAAGAGAATGCCAGTAAACATCACCTTGTATTGTACACATAAAAATATATAAACCTCTTCTGAATTCTTTGTCTTGTCTTGTCACAGCCTGGCAATGTCTACCTTACTGACTGGTGTTTTATGCTATTTTATTTGGGTGGCCCTATCCCACCTAAATATCAGCTGCCGCTTTGTTTTTCTTCAAGCTTTCTGTTTGTGATCCTGATGAGCACACTGATCATGATTCTGGTTTCTTTTTTGGTTTCATCAGCCTTGAGAAATCATTCAAGATCAAGGCTGTTATCCATGCTTAACATAACCCTCCCTATTTCATCATGAATAATATTTAATATTTCATAGTTAACTGGTGCTACTTTCCCTTTAATAAACTAATGTGACTAGCACTTGAGCACTCCAACCAACTTAATATTCTCAAACCTGCCTATTCTGATTCAGGCGCTAGCGGGGAAATAATACAATCAGGGAGTAATGCAGGAGCCACCCCCTAAACAGTGCATCGGTCCCTTTGGAAGATCTAATCCATGCATAGGGAAAAGATACACATGCCCCCATAAGTGTGGTCACTTGTTTTCAAAATATGATGTCGCTGCAATTCAAAATACACACATACATAACCCAAACATACTTTAATAAACACCTATATTTCAAAGAAATGGTAATCTTTAGAAAATGGGTGAAACAAGTAGTAGCTAATTATTCACAGAACGCTTGGCAAAAGGAAAGGGGAACTAACTGTATGATGTTTCACGCTTAACATAAAACTGACAGTTGTTACTTCATTTTATAAACAGTAAGTAGCTTTGTCAAAATAATAATAAGGTGAGATAGAATATTAAAGATGTGTAATTTCAAGTGACAGAAAAGCTTAGTTCAAACAGTGGATGTGAGCAACTACATGCATTACACTTTGACAGTCAGTAATTGATTTAAGTATGTTAGCCCCCAAAGTGAATTCTTTTCAAGATTAAATGTATGCAGCATTAACAAGTCCGATATGTTTTATTTTGAATCATTTCACCCTTTCTTAACCTTGACACTCACTCTAAGACATTTCATTTAAGATGTGGTTAATATGTTGCTCAACAGTACAGGGTTTTTCTGGGTGAAGACCAATCACCTGGGAAAGGGTAACACTAGAAGAGGTCTGTCATCTTGCTGTCTGATACAAGTGACGTAATCAAGTATTTTAGATATGCTGTGTGAAATAAGCCACTCGACATAATAAAGGTTTGGGGCCACCCATATAATATTCCTAGCTGCAAAGGAGTCTTTAAGTTTAAGCAATGATGTTGCTCAGTAGGAGTCCAAAACAGAACTGATCAAGGTTTGAAAAGATGGCGGTTTAAATGGTCAAACAGGAAGTGACATGTTAACAGGAAGTGATGTAGGTTGACTGAAGTGATGTTTTCTGACATCAGTCTGGGAGCCGGACAGGAAGTGACAATCTTCTGGTGCCGGAACTGGAAGTGATGTTTTTCCCGGCTGAACTGAAGTACGCTTTCTGGGCGCCAGAACTGGAAGTGACGTTCTTCTGGGCCGGGAAATGGAAGTGATGTTCCCGATTCAGATAGGCTTTCCGCGCTGGTCTGCAGAGATAGAAGAGAAGGTTTATGCACCCGCCTCCCTGGCCTGGCGTGGAATTACTATTACTTGGTCCAACAACGTCCTCTCCATTCACCGGTGTGTGACAGCTCTAAATAAGGAAATGTTCATTAAAATAATGTTTCTAGTGATCATCACCAACTTTAATCAAAAACTAGTAAAAATTATTGATTATCACAAAGCTGGTCAAAAACAAAAATTAATTTTGCAAAGTACAATTACCTTTATCTGTTAAAAATGTTTAGTTTGACATTTTTCAGGATAAAAGATTTTCTCAGTCAGTATCCATTCATTATTTTTTAAATTCATTTCAAGGTTACAGATTAAAGACCTTAACACACTCTAGGTAGAGCTCACTCACATACTTAAAATATAGAGGTGCCAGTTTAAAATAACATGCATTTTTGGCATGGAAGGGTCCAATGGTGACCCATCTTCCCTTAGGGCTCTCTGATACCTGAGCGCCCATCATGAGTCTTTTGAACTGCTAGTAAAAGAACGGGCTGGGGGGATGATGGTCCACTCTTATTCCCAGTGGGAAAAGTAAGGGTAGTCTGGTGAGCTGGAATTTGGTTTATTATTGTTTGTTTAATTTTTCTTTTGGGAAAACCTTTTATTTTCATGAATATTCTGTTGATTGAAAAAGGTAAAGGATTTGAGTTATTGTTTTTTAAACTTTAGTTTTATTTTTATTTTGTAACTCATTCACCATGGAAAAAAATTTTAATGGACGCCCATGATTAGTTTGCACAAAAATTCAATTTTGATATTTTAAATAATTATTTTAATAATCTGCCATGGCTTATTAAAATTAGATTTATTTCTAGAAAGTAACATAGTATATAATCAAGAAGATAAAATATGCAGAAACGGATACAACAAATTACTACAAAATCAATCTAGAAACAGTTCCAGGGAATTGAAAAAACAAGAAAACAGAGAACACCAAAACTTAACCAAACAAAAACTGAACCCACCATCAGAGATGAAGAGAGAGGGAGATGGGGGGCAGAAAACAGAAAAAAATCAACTTTCCCCCCCTATCAGTCCTGAATGGAAAATAGTTTTCTATGTCTTGCCATGTTTTAAAGAACATTTTTACAGATCCTCTAAGCAAAAATGTGATTGCTTTTCAATTTCAGATAATACAGAAAATCATTTTTTGTTGTTTATTTTGCCTTATACAATTTCTTGTATTAGGAATTTGTTCGTTTCGCATGCCCCTTGGGGTCAGAGTGCTGTGTCAGCCATTGTACAGCACCCTGGAGCAATTAAGGTTAAGGGCCTTGCTCAAGGGCCCAGTAGAGTAGGATATCTTTTGGCGTGACAAGGATTCGAACCAGCAACCTTTGGGATACCAGCACAGATCCTTAGCCTCAGAGCCACCACATTTACCCATCAAGCTGTAGAAAGTGGGTTGGGATTTTTCAAGTTAAGCAAAGATAAACCTGCATGGTAGTAGTGTGGTATGGGCTATCACAATCAATTTGTCTCTGTCTACTTTAAGCCCACTAAGTACACTAAATATTGCTGTTAGTTGGTTAGGAGTGATGGCGACAAGGCTTTCTGATAATATTTTTTCCAAACTGATGTTTATTTGGTGCATTCTCAAGCCTACTGATGCCAGAGCTAGATGGTAACTCTCACAAGGTGGATCTTGCCTTGAATGCATTTTTATCTTGTTTTAAACAAGATAAATGTGATCGATGAAACAAGTTGAGTTATAAGGTGCTTTGCCACTGATGAACTTTGCTAAGGAACCAGTGAGTTCCTGTATTATATGGGCCTGACTACTCTATATGTTAAGAAGAGTGATATTGTGTGACATTAACACATTTAACAGGAGACCCTCCCCTTACTTTTGATGGTGCATGGTGCAACACAAGGGAGGTGGCTATGAAGAGTGATGAAGCATCAGCGCGGCGCAATTAGGAGTTCATGTGCCGTACTATTGCTTTAAAGGTATCGGAACTTATTTGAGCAGATTTTTACTTTGATGCAGCACATAGTAAAGTGCAGCACTCCATCTTCAATCATCTGAAGTCCAAACTAATGTAAGATGATGCCAGTGCTTGTGGTCAACCAATCCGAATAATTCATTGCCTGAACCAAAAGATACATACCCTGGAGTAGAAAATGTACCAGGAACTACAAATGTTTTGAGTTCCTGTGGTTGGGATACTACAAAGCTCCTGAGTTTCTAAAAGTCCCTCCTTTCTGAAAAAGTTCCTGCAATGGAAAACTTACCACAGGTAAATTTTAGCCCATGTATTTTTGTATGCCCTTTTTTTGAGATTTTAAATTGAATTGAAAGGTTTTTTTTCCAAAAATAGCATAGTAGGCACCATGGGGATGCCATCTCTAATTATGAGTGTCACAAAAGGGCAGGGGAAGCAGCTGAAGGGCTTAGGAAAACTTTTTAAAAATTCCCCGGGGGGGTGCACTGGCTTTTTCGAGTTCTCTCCCGGGTCTTCCCGGAAATCCCACCAAAAACCGCCTTTTCCCGGGAAGGGACACATCATTTCCGGTTCCCGGGCCCCAAAGAATGAGGTCATTGGGTTCCGGGCCCCAAGGATGATGTCATTTCCAGTTCCCCCCAGGGGGGCAATCATTTCCCCCTCTGTCTAAAGCTCACTGCCTTTGCTTTGGCAGGAAAGTTTTTGTTTTTGATACAATGCCTAAAAAGATTTTTGCGGCCGGAAACCCGAAAACGGGGGCTCCCCCCAAACCTTTCCCGCCTCTGGTCCCCCACTTATTCAGTGGGTGAGGGGGAGGGATGGTGCCCCCCATAAACCCCGGGACCGAACTATCAAAAACCAGGTGGGGATCCGGGGCCCAAATTTTCCCAGGGGGGGGGAGTCGCCAGAGGGGGGGCCAGGGGGCAGGCTTTTGCTCCATGAGCAAAACCGGTGGGGACCACCCATCTCGTGGAAAGGGGGGACCCACAGGGTTTGGGCTTCGGGGGAAAAAACCACAGTGGCTCATATGCTCTCCTTGGCGGGAAAAAGCCAAAGGCCCATGGGACCAAGGCCCCAAATTAAACAAATGGGTTACCCCGGGCCCGGCGGGTAAAGGGAAATCATAAACTGGGATTTTAAACCCCAAAGGGCGGGCTGTCGGGAGCAGGCTTTTGGCTCTCTGGCAACAGGTGGGTGGTGGCTACGGCCTTTCCCCGGGAACCCTTGAAAATAGTGCAGCAAGTGGCCTGTTTTCTGCTGCTGAAAAAACTGGGAATTTGCCCACCCGGGCCGGGGGGAAATTTCCTTTTTGGGGCGACCCGCTCTTTTAAACCCCAGGGGCCCGGCTTTTTGAAACCGGGGAGGGCAGAACACCCTTCTGGGGGAACTCCCCGAGCTATGACCCACTAAAGCAGCCCCTTCCACGCATTCCAGAGCTTGTTAAAGTCCCGGGCCCTCCGGTTTGCACCTGTGGGGGAAAAAAGGGCGGAAAAAGGGGAAACAATGGGGGGGTTTTTTGTGTCCCCTTGGGAAAATTCCCTGGCGGATAAACATGGGGGAAAGTTTTTATTAATGGACATAAGATCCCCCAAGCGCTTTTTTCGAGGGCAGTAATGCTTTTGGTTGCTTTCCCCCGTTTTATTCTCCCCCAACAGTGGTTTAAAAAAGAAGACCAGTCAAATGTATCCCGGAGATACCCCACCATACAATACCCCCGGGTGTTCGTAATGTTCGGGGAACCCCGACAGTTTACTGGGGGTGCACCCGGGATCCCCCCCTTTTTCCCCCGAATCCTCGGGGGGGAACTGGTCTGAAAATCGGGGGTTGGGAAGCTTTCCCAAAAACTTAGGGCCCGGGGGTTATAGATGACAACGATTCATCTCGTTGTTTCCCCGCCTTTAATCAGCCGACGGGGGAGTGGGGGTGGGCCAAGAGGGGGGAAAAACACCCCCGGGACCGCCGGGGGGCCCTACTACGTATCCACTGGCCCCGGCAGGGGGGAATCTCCTTTTGGGGGCCCGGGGGGACCTCCCTTTTGAGTTGCACTTTCAGTTTGGGGCCCCGGGCTTCTTTAAAGAAGAACAGTGGAAGGGCGACTCTCGGGAAACAAAAATAAAGAATGCAGTGGCCCCTTTAAAGGGGCCAAAGCAACGATTTGCCCATGCCACGGGGGACCCACTTTGTGGGATAATGTTTTGGGTTGTTCGGGTTGCTGAACAGGGGGGTCCGGAAGGTTGCAATCCCCCGGACCTACCGGGGGCGGGTTTTCCTTGGTTAGCACACCCCCACCTTCTTGGAGGCCATCTCGCCCGGGAAAAACATTAACCCCGAATTAAGCTCCGTTTTTCAGGGGATTAATGAGGGGGTTACGTTTTTGCATTTCCTTTCCGGAATGTCAACTGGGGAAAATTCCCAAGGAGGACCGGGCCCCTCTGGCCCCCCTTTCCCCCTTTTTGGGCTTTCCCTTTTGGGATAGAATTGGGGTTGACATAGTATGACCCTAAACCTCCCCCCGGGATATAAAATATACTCGCCTCGGGGTTTATGCTACCCGTTTCCCCTGAACCCGCCCCGTTTTTTCCCCTTTACCAAAAAAAATATTAGGGAAAAGGGTAGGGGGTTCTTTTAAGTAGGATTCCTAGAAGCCCGGGCGGCCCAAAGGGAAGCTTCTTTACCTCGGAAACGTTAAAGGAAGCCCGCCGTTCGAAAATAAAAGCTTTTTAAAGACCTGGGTGTATCACCCTAAAAACCCGGGGCCTAGTGGAAAAGAAAATCAAACTCTCAAGCAAATGTTTCCGAAAGGTAGTCAGAAAGGATGGGGGGGGGATTGGGACCAACTCCCTCCCCCCGTCCTTTTTGCATATCGAAAGTTCCCCAATTTTAGGTTTCTCCATTTGAATTACTTAAAGAAGGGAAAACCCCGGGGTTTTTTGGATATTTTAAAAAGGGGGTGGGGAAAGGGGGGGCACAGCCCCCCATAATATTTTGGAAATATATGGGCCCAATTTCGGAGATTTGATGCAATAAGACCCCTTCAAAAGTCAAAAGAGGAGGCAAAAGGGACAGGCCCCCCTTTTTTGACCGGGACCCCCCCCTCCCGGGGGTTAACCGGGGATTTGGCCCTGGTATTGGTACCAACTTCTCACCCCGCTGCCTTTTTCCCGGGGCCCCCCAAGAAAATTAAAGGGAAAAGGGAAGGGGTTGGTTGACTTTTGGTGAAAAAAGCCCAATCCCCCACCAGCCGGCAATAATCATGTAAAACCCGCTGAAACCGGGAAGGGAGGGGTCCCCCATCCTCCCGGGCAGCCCCCTCTCTCTTCGGGAAATAAGTTCCTTAATTTTCCGGCGAAACAGCTATCCCCAGGCGAAACAAAGGGCCCAAAAACAGCTATCCCTTTTGGCCCAAAAGGTGGTAAGTGAAAAAGGGGGCGGACCCCCCGTTGGCTGACATATTGACTGACCCGGGGGGGATCGGCCCCCTGGCCCCACCCTAAGGGGGCCGGGGGGCAAAAAAAGAGAAGTGGGAAAGGAAATCAAACGAATGGGTGGCACTAGGGGGTAATCGAGGAAAGTAGTAGTCCCCGGGCCCGTCCCATCGCCCCTTTATTTGTTTAAACCTGGCGGGAAAAAGGAGGTTTTGGGGATTTTCCGGGGGGCTTAACCAAGTTTCCAAAATTGATGCTTATCCCATGCCTGGGGTGGATGACCTCCCCCGAGAACTGGGACCAGCCAAATTTTGACTACACTTGGGGAAAGACAAAGGGGGGCTGGGAGGGTTCCTTTTTGGAGTCCGGGAAAAAAGCGCTTTTGCACTCCTAGCGGGAAATGGCGTATCGGTCCTTCCATTGGGGTTCCCGGGGTTTGCACTTTTCAGCTCTGGTGGGAAAAAGGGGTTTCCGGGCCCCCTAACTTTGTTTTGCACCCTTCCGGGTACGTCGTCATTTATTCCAGCACCTGGAAGGAACCAAAAGCAGGCCACAGCAGTAATTTCGGACATGGAAAGGGGGGGGTTTAATCAACCCCAAGAAATGTTTCTTTGGATTGAGGGGAAACCAAATATTTGGGCTACCTAGTGGGCAGGGTACTGTGAGGCCACAGTGTTCCAAGTTGCAAGCCATAATGGCCTGGCCTCGTCCAGAAACCAGCGCAAGTCCAATCCTTTCTCGTTTGGCTGGTATCACCGCGTTTAGTGCTCGCTTCTCCGAGAGCGCGTCTTGACCGATTTGACAAAGAAAAGAGCTCCTACACGGTGGTATGGTCTGATAAAGCGGGGCTGCATTCAGTGACTTAAAAGGGCTCTAACTTCAGCACCTATCTTGATCTCCCTAACTTCTCTCTCCTTTATCCTTCCAGACGGACGCCGGACACAGGCTTGGGTGCGTGTTGAGCCAAAGCTGCCGACGGTGTTGAACACCCCTGCTATGTACCTGAGCCGAAACTGTTGGACAGGGAGACCAGGTACGGCGGTGGAGAAAGAGGCTCTGGCATCAAATGGGCGGTAACTCAGCTGCGGTACTACCTCTTGGTCGCGTGTTCACTCTGGTGACGGATCATGCACCTCTGAAGTGGATGGCCTTCACAGGAGTCGAATCCACGGGTCACGAGGTGGTTTCTTGACCTGCAGTACAAGTATACGCCGCTCATCGACAGGGCTCTTCATGCAACGCCGATGCCTCTCCCGGCCCACGACCTTCGGTAGGTCGCCGACCCGACGGGTCTGGGCTGAGGGGAGTCTTGTCAACACGGTCATGGAAGCAGCTGAAGGGCTTAGGAAATACTGTTTATACATCTGCCCAGGGGGCGGTGCACTGACGCTCTTTCTGAGTTCTCTGCAGGTCTTACCCGGGAAATCCCACCAGGAGACGCCATTTCCAGGAAGGACACATCACTTCCGGTTCCGGCCCCAAGAATGAGGTCACTCGTTCCGGCCCCAAGGATGATGTCACTTTAGTTCCGCCCAGAGGACTACATCATTTCCGCCTCTGTGTATAAAGCTCACTGCCTTTGCTTTGGCAGGGTTCTGTTTTGGACTCTGTTGTGTAAACAACTGATACAATGCTCAAAGACTTTTGCAGCCGGAAACCGATAAACGGGTGGCTGCCCCAAACCTTTCCACGCCTCTGGTCTCCACTTATTACAGTAGCTAATTATATGAGGTTAGGGTTCACTTAAAAAAATTGTATAACAGGACTTATTTAAATTTGTACTCTATTATTTCCCTATTTATTTTATTTAGAGCTTTTCTTTCTTATACATCTGCAGAGATTAGCGTTACCAGCACAGCAAGTGCCAACACTTAGAATGCAAAAGCTTCAGAAACCCTGAATTACCCATATGCATGTCAAAATAAGTTATTAATAAATGTAAAATAGTATCTACTCAAATGCTCTCATGCCACACTATATACATAATCAGTCAAGAAATCAACAGCTAACCATCTGTGAAGGCAACAAAAACATGTGGTGTTCTCCCTAAGCAAAAAGCTTGAAAATATCATAAAATTACAGAGCAAAAGCCCTGCAGTCCTGTATTTTGGAGTACCATTAATTAAAGCAGAGTGCATGGCAAATTAATGTATCGACCATTAGGACTGAACAATTAAATTACTAATCTCTGTTGTTTTATATAATATAAATACATTAGTCCATGAAATGCACAATATATTTGCAGATAACAAAAGTACTATTTAATTATGGAGGATTTTGTGCATAAAATTAAATAAATAGACAGACAGACGACACAGACAAATAAATAAATAAACTGATAATTAAAGGTACTGTGAAATGTAACAATAAACAAAGAACAGCATGAAATTTGGTGTGTAATATTCCTTCAAAAGCAGCATGAAATATAGTTTCAAAGCTGAGTTGGGGTGGCCTTTCTGCAATT
>NW_024382099.1:0-1769 GCF_016835505.1 Polypterus senegalus
CCAGCCAATCTGATGAAAGGACCCCCCTAAAATAAATATTCCTACAAATCTCTGTCTCATCGTGAATACGTTACAAAGCCTTCTTCAAAATGTTTACCCCAATCTATGAAATCTCCACCAAAATGACGTGTCATGGTTGAGAGAGAGAGCTATCCTGACACCAAAAAATGACATGAAGACTATAAACCACATTTTACTTCAAGAACTACCATCCATCCATCCATCCATTATCCAACCCGCAATATCCTAACTACAGGGTCACGGGGGTCTGCAGGAGCCAATCCCAGCCAACACAGGGCGCAAGGCAGGAAACAAATGCCGGGCACGGCGCCATCCCACCACAGGGCACACACACACCGCACATACTAGGGACAATTTAGAATCACCAAAGCACCTAACCTGCATGTCTTTGGACTGTGGGAGGAAACCGGAGTACCCGGAGGAAACTCATGCAGACACGGCGAAAACATGCAAACTCCACGAAGGGAGGACCCAGGAAGCAAACCCAGGTCTCCTAACTGCGCCACTGTGCCGCCCTTCAGGAACTACCTTCACAACCAAAAACATATCAGTCTGTTGATTCAGTTGTAGAAGTAGAAGATGCGGTACATTATCCGGTAGAGTTTCTCAATACTCTAAATCCTCCAAGCACTCCTGAGCATAATCTCATTTTGAAGGTTGGGGCACCAATAATGTTACTGAGAAACTTACAGCCACCAAAACTTTGTAACAGCACGAGACTTCAGGTCACATCTCCACAAATCAACCTAATTGAGGCAACTATTTTTACTGGTAGTGCCTCAGGTGAGACAGTTTTTATTCCTCGCATCCCCGTTATACCATCTAATCTCCCATTTCAATTCAAACACCTTCAATTTCCAGTAAGGCTCTGCTTCGCAATGACAATTAATAAGTCTCAGGGACAAACACTACAAAAGGTTGGCATTGATTTAAAACAGGATTGCTTTTCACATGGCCAACTGTATGTTGCATGCTCAAGAGTAAGCTCAGCGCACAGCTTGGTCATATTACAACCGGATGGCCGAACTGACAATGTGGTATACAAAGAGATCCTTAAATAAATTTTTATATATTTTCCCTCAAGTCGATCATCGAACTGAGGCCTAGGGTGTCCTGGTGCCAAGAGCACATATGAACACCCTTATGCTTGAACATGGTGTTCGTTATGGACAATCCGTGGCGAGCACAGAAGTCCAATAACAAAACACCGCTCGGGTTCAGATCGGGGCATTCCTCCCAATCACACCCTTCCAGGTCTCACTGTCATTGCCCACGTGGGCATTGAAGTCTCCCAGCAAAACGAGGGAATCCCCAGAAGGTATGCCCTCTAGCACCCCCTCCAGAGATTCCAAAAAGGGTGGATACTCCAAAACTGCTGTTCGGCGCATACGCACAAACAAAGTCAGGACCCTTCCCCACCCGGCGGAGGGAGGCCACCCTCTCGTCCACCGGGGTAAACCCCAACGCACAGGCTCCAAGTTGGAGGGCAATAAGTATGCCCACACCTGCTTGGCGCCTCTCACCGGGGGCAACTCCAGAGTGGTAGAGAGTCCAGCCCCTCTCAAGGAGATTGGTCCCAGAGTCCAAACTGTGCGTCGAGGCGAGTCCGACTATATCTAGCCGGAACCTCTTGGCACCAGGACACCCTATGCCTCAGTTCGATGATCGACTTTGTGGTTGTGTCATCGGACTTGCGGCCATATGTCTTGGACACTTGGGTGAAGAGAGGGGCGGAGCTGTCAACTGAT
>NW_024382100.1:0-12214 GCF_016835505.1 Polypterus senegalus
TCAGTGTTGAAGACCTCTAAATTTGACCCATTTCGGGCGTTTATGATTCACGTTACTTTTACCCCCCCAATGTATGACCGTTACATTTTAAAGTTCACTACCATCTTCTGTGGGTTTTCATCAAAATCGAATCTTTGGACATTATAATTTACCCTATACTTGTATATGAAAGTAAACAGATAAAACATACAGACAATAGTGATAAAAGATAAATTTTATGATTGAAGTGCAAAAAAGATTCTGAATTACAAAGCATGTTCAGAAATGCAAATGCACAATTTCCTTTTCTCACTAATTTTAGTGAAATTTTAATTCTTCAATTTTCTGTTATCCTTCCATTCATTTTCTTAACTGGCTTATCCAAGGCAGGGTTGCCAGAAAGCAGTACCTGGGTGCGAAGAAGAAACAAAACCTAGACGGTGCCAGTCCTCAAGCTAAACATTCTTCTTAGTTGTGTAGTGTTGTGAAATTCTGTGAAACTGGAAAATATGAAACCAAAATTTTTTACAAATTTAACAGGATAAGATGTATAGAAATGTGCAGATTTTAATGTAATTTATCTTTAATGTCCTCCCACAACCCAAAGACATGCAGGTTAGGTGGATTGGCGATTCTAAATTGGCCCTTGTGTGCTTGGTGTGTGGGTGTGTTTTGTGTGTCCTGCAGTGGGTTGGCACCCTGCCCAGGATTGGTTCCTGCCTTGTGCTCCCCGTGTCTGTGTGGGTTGGCTGGGATTGGCTCCAGCAGACCCCGTGACCTGATTCGGTTCAGTGGGTTAGAAAATGGATGGATGGATGTAATTTATCCGAATATTATAGAAACAAAACAGAACTTCACTTGTGGCAAGGCATTACCACCACTTAGTTGGGATTCATTAATATTTTTTTAGCTTTTGTTCATTCTCTTAAGTGACCATGTATATTTTTAAAACCAATACAATATTGGACTGGCATACTCGCCAGTGTAGACTGATCAGTCAATATAGTAAGTACATATAATCTTGTGCCATTGTCAAAATGGAAACACAATAGATTGCTGGTTTATCAACATCTTGGAAGACAATATTACCACAGTACATTTTAAATTCACAGCTATGTAAAACATAAATTTAAAGTATTATACTTAATTTAATACTTGATTTTTCACATTTATATGAATAATGACATTATGATTCGCATAATTATAGATATTTGCAGACATCTGTACTGTGTATACATGCCTTTTTCTTTTTCTTTTTTTTTTTAAGAATCTAAATGTGGGTGCTCCTCTGCTGTCCTTTTATGTGTTTCTTATCTATAAAATTTCAACCACTACATGACCTAAGGTATGAGCTGCAGATTTTGCAGACACTTGGTTATACATAGGGTGTCACGGTGCGCAGTGGGTAGGCTGCTGCCTCACAGTAAGAGACCGGTTACCTTCCTGGGTCCTCCTTGCGTGGAGTTTACATGTTCTCCCGTGTCTGTGTGGGTTTCTTTCCAAAGCCCAAAGACATGCAGGTTAGGTGCATTGGCGATCCTAAATTGTCCCTAGTGTGTGCTTGGTGTGTCGTGTCCTGCGGTAGGCTGGTGCCCTGCCAGGGTTTGTTTCCTGCCTTGAGCCCTATGTTGGGTGGGATTGGCTCCAGCAAACCCCGTGACCCTGTAGTTAGGATATGCGGGTTGTGTGATGGATGGGTTATACATTTAACATTTAAGCCCTTGATTTGCTTCTCCATTCCTTATGGCCTTTTTGCAGACTTGGTGCTGAAATTAAAGCTGTCCTTTGGTGCACTTCCCAAGCAAGCGAGCATTTGGGACATATTAAATAAGCAGTAGAACACACTTGTGATTGTTATCTCTTATTTACAAACTAATTAAAAATTGGGCTTAATTTGCTAGAAACATATATGAGTGAGCTTCAAAAGCGCAGTCCTTTTTAAATTCATCCCTCATGTGTAGGATTGTGTGTCAGTTACATGCAGGTCCATAATATTCTATTTTGAAATCGAAACACCATAGGCCAAACATCAGTGTTGCAACCTGATAACACTACAGTTGTGCCAGTCAGTTTCTGAGAATGCTGATTTCAATTGTTATTCTTAAAGCACGGAAATCAAGCTCAGTTTAAGTTCTTTAGAATTTCTAAAATTTAAACTGCTCAGCCACTTTGTTCTTGAGGATATTTTGTGGGTGGGTAATTAATAACTAAACTGGACTCAAGTAAGGAAAACGCTGAAAAAGGAAAAAAAATGCATATTCATCAATTAGCTAAATCAGTTAAATAACAATATCAAAAAACCATTTTGATGCATTATACAAAGAAGCTTTAACAAGTAATATTTTCATAACATTGAAGGAGCTCAGAATAAAGAAACACCTTATATGTGTTTGTATAATATATAAATATTCAGTATATATTGAAGAGATAATATATCTGTATGTGTCTGTATAATATATATTTACTTTTATACTATATATTTACTGTGTGTATTAGAGATGCTGTGATTGATTGGCCACGATTTGAATCTGCCAATTTTGACTATAAAGTCTTGATGGTAAATTGCCCAATCAGCAAAAACAAAATCTGCTTTTTAAGCTTTATGATAATTTAGTTGTAGTGGTGTTGTAAGGAATTACAATAGTTGAGTTAGTTCACATCATTTTTTTGCCTCCAACGTCCTGTAAACAGACAGCAGTAAGGCTGACTTTAGCAGCAAGAGAAAGTTGGAATATTAAGCTTTACATTAAAGAAAGTGAAATAATAAACTGAGAAAATGAAATCAGAGGAGTAATCCTGTGTGATTAGATATAAGACAAGAAAAGCTGCTTTAATGAATTCAGACCTTTTTATTTTGTCCTTTAAACGGATACTATATGCCCAAGTTTGTATGACCAGCAAGCTTTTGTCAAGTGCAGCATCTTACATTTTCAGTTACAAAAAAAAAGTTAAAAAGAATTTGAAATTACCACTTAGTTAAGGTTGTTTTGCTTAACAGCAAAATTTGTCTGTTTTACTTGTAAACTTGTATCTTCTTGATAAACATCTTATGAACATTTGGTAGATTTGCAGCTATGATAATCCTTATTTATAATCCATTCATCCATCCATCCATTATCCAACCCGCTATATCCTAACTACAAGTCACGGGGTCTGCTGGATCCAATCCCAGCCAACACAGAGGCAAGGCAGGGAAACAAACCCTGGGCAGGGCACTAGCACCGCGGGACACACACACACACACACAACCAAGCACACACTAGGGACAATTTAGAATGCCAATGCCCTAACCTGCATGTCTTTGGACTGTGGAGGAAACCACGCAGACACGGGAAAACATGCAAACTCCATGAGGGAGGACCGGGAAGCAAACCCAGGTCTTCCTAACTGCAAGCAGCAGCTACACACACCACGGTGGCACTGACCAGAAAGCAGGAGACAGAGCTGGGGGTGGCAAAGTCAAAGATGCTAAGATTTGCATTGGGTGTGTGAGGATTAGAAATGCGCACATTTGAGGTGGCTCAAGTTGGGCGGTTGGGAGACAAAGTCAGAGCGGGATTGTGTTGGTTTGGACATGTGCAGAGGAAGATGCTGGGTATATTGGGAGAAGGATGCTAAGGATAGAGCTGCCAGGCAAGAGGAAAGAGGAAGGCCTAAGAAGGTTTATGAAGGTGGTGTGAGGAGGACATGCAGGTGATGGGTGTAACAGAACAAGATGCAGAGGACAGAAAAATATGGAAGAAGATGATCTGCTGTGGCAACCCTAGCGAGCAGCTGAAAGAAGACTGAATTACCAATTTTTGTTTTTGCTTTTTTTTACTTTCTTAATGTATTGCAAATTAAATTTAGAAGTTTTTTTTTGCTTATTTAGATAATTTTGTATATGACTAATGGTTTAAGATAATAATTTGCTAATATTTTAGTGCTGAAATTGTACAGGTTGTTCATTTTATTCCCGTGTATATAGTTGTTACATCATATTTTACCTTACATTTACCTGGTAAATTTTAAAGACTTGATGTCCTTGTACTTTTCAGGGCATAGCATTAAGAAACGTTATAATGAGTATAAATGATGTAAGAAAATAAATACAATCATTAGGCTGTTTATTATATTTACAGTATGCCTGGATTTCAGTGATCTAATCTGTCTAGCATTCATGTGCATGTTTGCCATTTTCAGGCTTATCATTGTGTAAGTTGTTGTGAGTAACAGCATGTATTTCTTTAGTGGATTAGGTGTGACCATATACTACATGTTTATCTCTTGTTGATATTAATTTGCATCTCATTCAGCAGAAATTGCCTAGTGCAAAAAATACAACTTATAGCACATCAAGGAATTGCTAGTTACAAATTGCTTTTTCCCATATTATTGTTAAATAAATAGAGTTTATATTTACCTTTCTTGAACACACCATAGAAGACACTTTAAAGCTGTAGATGCATAACATTTAAAGTTACAAGATTAAAATGTACTGCTTTTGTAAATCTGTGTTCAGATCTAGTGTTTTGCAAATAAATATTTTACTTAGTCTGGCGTTTTAAGATTTACTTTTGAAAGTATAGAAACCACAGCCAGAAAATCCTATCATCAGTGCAAAGCACCACTATCAGAATGCTTTATAAAATTCAAATGGAAAAAGCTTTCATTTTACCATACTACTTTTGCCATTTTTAAATTTATAGATGGAAAAAAGAACATTAACAGCATCTCAGAAAGCAAAACTAATGATTTTCTGTTATTCCTTCAAAGAATATTGAACAAGTGGTTAAAATGGAATATTCTTAGTTTAGGGGTTGGAGGAACTGTGACTAAATAGAATCACATTTGAAATTTTGAATCTGCTTAGTTGTATGTAACATTGTAAGATTTCTTAGCCTCACTGGTGTTTCTTCTGCCAGAAAGTATAATACATATGTGTTTATATTCTTCTTTTTAGGTGCCTAAGTTATGTAGCAGTTAGCGTTGCAGGTCGCATCTTTTTCTACATCATGGGTTTCCGGATCATCATAAAAGGCACTAGAGTAAGCAGTAAAGAGGCTCCTATTCTTGCTGTTGCACCACATTCTAGTTTTTTTGATGGAATTGTATGTGTCATTGCTGGCCTGCCCTCCACAGTGTCTCGGTCAGAAAATTTACAAACACCGTGTTTGGAAGTAAGTTTTCTTAACCACCATTTTAAAGAAGCAAAATATATTTAATTGCATTTATTTATGTTTCAGTTTAATGTGATCGGCTGCTGTCGTCATTCTACTTTTTATTAAAGTTTTCTTCTGCTTTTAGGTTTCTGTGTGAAAGAGGAAAGGTGAAATTTAGCAAAAAAATATTTGATGTATAAAGTCATTTGAAATATACTGTATATTACTGTATAAATGTTAAACTCAAAAAGATTATACACCACCTATCATTTACATGGATTGGTCATTGCCAAAATTAAATATGTAGGCAGGGTAGGAGCTAGCCTAAGCGAATGCTGTTTAAGGAATAGATCAATAAAAGTCAGTCATTCATTCTGAGCTTTCTATATGTGGCAGCTCATAACAAAAAGCTTTGTGTTTTATTATTTAAAGTACTGTGATGCTGTTTCACTGACACTTTATAAAAGGTTTATAACTTATTTTAAAGAAAAATATTTAAAAAGGATTGTTCATTTTGCCAGTATTGCCATTATCGACATTACATTGCAAGTTCCCAATTTCACAAAAAACAGGTTATGAACATGGAGGAATGGAACCCATTTGTAACCTGAGGGCCATCTACCTGCAGTGGCGTAGCTAGGAGGCGAGGGGACATCCGTTCCGGGTGCAGCATCCAGGGCGCCAAATTGATGTTCAACCTTTTGAATGAAATGTTTTGCATTCTTAAAGTACTAAAAGTAATTTAAAAACATTCACATACTCACTCATCACTCTATCAGTATGAGGATATCTTTTTCCCAAAGTTTTTTGTCTCTTTCTGATTTGAAGCACGTATTAGTTCTATATACCCAACAGACAATAATTTATCCCCTACTACTCTAACATGCTTGACTCCCACCCAGAAACATTTTGGCGTTATTAAACAGATCGAATGCTGACTGACATGAGGTATTAGTGTATCATTGTCTAAGTTGTTGCAAATGTATATTTCGAACTACCATTGTTGTCTTAATTATTTTACTAGTTCTATCTTTATAAATTTAGCGAAACCTTAAAATATATGCATAAAAGTGCTTTAAAAATTAAAATATTTAAAAATTTAAATTCTATTTAAAATAAAAATATGATTTTTTTTCTTAAAATACTATTATTTTCAATACATTTTTTAAAAAATTTTTCCTTCCATTGCATTTTGGCAAACAGGAGGGCCAAAATCTTCAGTTGTCCCCGGGCTACACCTCAGTCACTGCACCTACCTCTACCTTGCTTGAGTACTTATTCCCATGCAACTTTTCACATTTTGTTGTGTCAAATGTGATATTTTAATCATCAGGAGCCAAAGCTATTCTGGCAAAGCAAGAACCAACCATGGGTTGGAATAATAGGATTGATGAGATGGTTGGGTGGATGTATTACGTCTTCTAGGGAGGGACTATGTAAAAAAGAATTTGTCACTGCTCTTTTTCAGAGCAATCTATGTAGCTAAAATATTTATAGTGGTACTAAAAGATAATACCATGTATTTATTTATTCTTTTGTTTTAAATATTAAGGATTTCTTGGTGTCTGCAGCCTGTGCTAGTTTCTTCGTGTAGATCCAGATTCCCGGAAAACACAATATTAGAGATTGAAAGAAGGGCTATCTGCTGGGAAATGGTCACAGGTAAGATTTCTTTTTATACCTTCCATTTACGGGCCAAAAATAGTTTGGTTTTTTATAGGCACCCTTGGTATCTAAGGATGTATGTTACAAAACAGCAAGTAGCTTTAGCCTGCAGTTTCATTGTGTAAGTGGATCTGGTAAAAAAATGACAGAATACTTATACTTGTAGCTCAAATAGTCTGTTTTCAGTGAAGTGTGCTACTGTTGTTGCTTTGTTTTCCGCTTGTAGATACACAAAGTACCTTTATAGTAAACAGAGAACTTCATATCTTAAAATTAGAGAAACTGAAAGTTTGTTTTTTATCCTGAAGGCAACCATGGGATTATTTTGTCCTCCTTTAAGTTACAATTTTGAACCTAGAGAAGAACAGTGAATTTACCATGCTTTGTCATTCAAAGCAGTAAATATGATGGATAAGCAATGAGATTATCACTCCCCCACCTTTTTATTTTTCATATTTACTGAGGTGGTCTGACTTGAAAAAGTGCTCTAAAGTGAAAAGTATATTTTTATATTTATATATATTTATATTTCTATAAAACCAATCTATATATATATAACTTGTATTTGTTACTACCCATTGAGTAGAATTGAAGGGCCAGTGTTTCATTTCTAAATATTTGACTACCATCATAAAATCCATCTTAATAAACTGGCAAGTGTTTGTGTATCTGTGTGTCTGTTCAGTTGCTATGTTTCTGTTTATATACCATTTGTTATGGGATTCATAAAAGCATGCCAATGTTTATGATTGTAATGAAAAATGCAATGAATTTTATTACTACATGTATTACAAAATATACTCAACAGATGGTGCACTGCAACGTAACCTTGAATATGTCAACAGAGGTAACTTCTAGTCATGTCTGTTTCTGTCCAGTTCTAGAGTTAGAAAACAAAATGTAGAAGGGCAAAAAATGATAATAAAAATACCAAATGAGGGTCCAAAATAAGAAAATTAGTCTATCGACCTGTTTTTTGTCTGACATTATACGCTGGCAGCAACTGTGGTAGTAATTTTCTTGCACCCACTTAGGCCATGTGAACAAGGCTTATGCTGTAATGCTAATAGGTAATAACTTTGTGTTGCTGGCGATGGATGGGTGAAATAATGAAATCAATACACACCAGAGAACCAAAACCCCAAAATGACTAGAGTTAGAGTTGTTAAATCAGGCAAATAGGGTAGCGGCCAATGCTGCATTATCCCAGCAAAACACTTGAGCTGTAAAGAGGTCAGGTCGATGAGATATGCTGAGAAGGAACTGCAAAAGTGGGTGGCTCTATACAAAGAGAAAAAGGCCAGTGCAAGGACAAGGGAAAGGGATTGGGTGTATCTTTATCCAGACCAAAAGGTCAGCCTGTTAGCAAATAAAAAATATGATGTCTATGCTGTTTACTCGATTTGATTTGAACCTGTCCAAGGTGGATAGCACAGGTGAAGAAATAATGAGCGTGAGACTCCTGGAATCAAGTCAACACTTTTCTGTTTACGTAATTTAGTACTATTTTAATTTTATTATTTATTAAATTTATTACATGACTTTTGTAAATGCCAGTAAATCTGAAACTAAACTGCAGTCATTTACTCAAGCAATTATTAAATAACAATCCTGTTAAAAGCATTTTAAATGTATACTATATTAATTAGAACTTTGGTAAATATAACAAAGTGTCCCAAATAAAGCATGCAACATCAGATATCAGGTACTTTTTTTTTAATAAAACCTGAAACAAAATAAAATGCATGCTTTGCTGTTGGTTCCTTTACAACCTGTAGATATTTGTTTGTCCGTTCATTCAGGTTGAACTTTTGGAAATAAAACAAAAGGTTCCACACATCAGAGTATGATCCATGTCACAGCCACCGTTCTCCAAAGTGACAAAGAAGGAGGCAATGGGAAAATGTGGTGGATAGCAATCCTTGACGAGTTTTAGTTGAGGCTTAATGTACTATCTTTCGTCTCTGGATTCTTGTTCTTGCGTATTTCTCTTAGGTTGTTTGAACAGTAAGATTAAATTGAAGCAAGCATTACCTGAAAATAGGTTATTAAAAGTTAACTTTGGCAAGATAAAATGAAGTACTTAGAATAAATTTATCTCCTTCTCATTTAAGTTGGACCACATAAACCTGAAGGTAGTTAGAATTGTCCACAGCCTATGCCTATATATATTGTGAAGGACAGCTGGGTCCCATGCCGGCAGGGCCCTGCTGTTATGTCGGAGAGAGCGACCATGGGCAGTCCAATACCTCCCTGGGGCGCTTGGTGGCAGCCTCCTGGCTGGCGGTGATTCCTCAACCACCCGGGAGCTCCATGGGAGATGGAGTCCTCCACAGCCTGGTTGGGGCTCGGATGGCCGCTAGGGGAGCTGCATGGACTCAGCAGCCTGGCTGGATGAATGTTCAGCCCCACCGGAGGTGCAATTAGGACCAGGTGGTCAAGCACTTGGAACACTTCGGGTGGGTTATAAAGGCCGCCAGCCACCACCACTCAAGGGAACCAGAGTCGGAGGAAGAGGACTACGCTTTGGAGGTGGTGGTTAAGGAAAGGTTGTTGCTGTGTAGTGGAGGTGGGGCTTGTGGACTGTGTGTTTGCCTGTGGGTCACGAGGATAGCGTGTCTACGGTGAAAAATAAAGTCTTGTGGGTTTTAGGCGTGCCTCTGTGTCCTTCTGTATCAGGAGCCTTTTGTTACATATATATATATTTCAGTACTTATAATTTTAGTTGGGTAAGATTAATAGATAGATAGATATGTAAGGCACTATGATAGATAGATGATAGATAGATAGATAGATAGATAGATAGATAGATAGATAGATAGATAGAATAGATAGATAGATAGATAGATAGATACTTTATTAATCCCCAGGGAAATTCACAAAATTACACTCTATAACTAGTTTGCCTCACGAAGTGCAGAGCAAAACTTGACCACATCAAATAGCACATAAATACACATTTTAAACACCATTATGAGGACAACATAACATACTGTTGCATTATAAATATGGAGCAACATCTTGTAAGAATAGTGTTACGACTGTACTCTATATTATCAGACAATTGGTGAAGTTGCATAAAATTTGCAGCTGAACAGCTTCCTCCACATATTAAAGAGATGTTATCTCATCCGATTACTTTAGTTTGAATTCTGCTGTTTCTGAGATTTTGACTTTGCATTTTCTGCTTTTCATAAAGGTAATCTCTTCAGAGAAAAAAAGCTTGCATTATCTGTGCAGTTCTGTAGCAAAGAAAAATATGACATCTCAAAGCTTTGTGATTATTACAACCATAGCAAGACAAGCTTATACTTATTTTTAAAATGTACTGTTTAAAAAGTTCTGTATGGGGAATGCGGTTAAAATCAGATCGGACACTCAAACTTTTTGCATTTGTACAATACTATACTTAAATAAAAAACCCATGTACTTTAATGAAGGAAATTTCTGTATTCATTGTTGAGCTAAGCAGGTGCTTGACCACATGTATATTTTCACACAATAACAGCTGACATTGTTGACCTAATAACTCTATTGTTCATATATAATTTTATCATTTCTTGAAAAAAATAATTAACAGTGATAATATTATAAAATTGCGCAAAAACTGTTGCTTTCAGTAAAAACCCACCCATGAACAAGATGTATCCTTTAGTATGATCAAAGGTACTACCGAGTAAAGAAACACTAAAATATTATTGTTTTCATGGATCCATCTGTAATGCTTTCTCAGCTCAGTTGCCTTTGTTTAGACTGTGGCACTGGTGACTTTTATGACAGACAGATGGCTGATTGCTGAATGAGACTTATTACATTGAAGTGCAAGTTTACTTTTTTGCTGCTGAAAGTTATTTTCATTTCCTACTAAGGGACAATGCAGAACTTTGAGCTCTCTTTTCCAGCTGAAGGGTGTGTTTTATATATAACTTCTTCTGCATAGGAACATAATTTATTCTACAAGTGAGAACAACTACCCATCCCTATCAACCTGCTATATCCTAGCTACAGGGTCATGGGGGTCTGCTGGAGCCAATCCAGCCAACACAGGCGCAGGCAGGAAACAAACCCTGGGCAAGGCGTGCACACACACACCAAGCACATACAAGGGACAATTTAGAATCGCCAATGCACCTAACCTGCAGGTCTTTGGGAGGAAACCCACACAGACACAGGAGAACATGCAAACTCACAGGGAGGACCGGGAGCGAACCCAGGTCTCCTAACTGCAGGCAGCAGCACTTCCACTCGCCACCGTGCGCCCTAAGAACATCTAAAGGTTCTTGTAATTGATAACCTGAGCGTGCACAACCTGCTAGCCAAGAAGTTGTTTATTGTTGGAAGAAATAAGGGCACATAAAATCAAAAAAACAGAAAAGCTACTAGAAAGTGGTAATAAATTTATGTTTAAGCCTGAGAATATTCAAGGTAGAAACTAATAGAAGACAAAGTAAACAAGTCTGCATTTAAAGTTTATTTTCACATTCAATGAGTGAAGTAAGATAAAGCCATTATATTATAGAGACAGTGTTTGTACTAGAAATAAATAGGGAGCACCTGGCCAGAGATGTGTTTGATTCAGTTAACATCATCCACTTCAAAGCAAATTACATAGACAAGGATTTACAGTTCCTAGTTTTGCAATTCACTGATGTATTGAAAAGATGCATAGATTAGATGAAGACTGTCTAAACTAGAGAATGGGAAGCAGGGGTTTAGCACAGGCCAGGTTTACCAGTTGTGTATCTACTATATATAACTTTGAAATTGCTACCCAACAGGAAATGCACTGACAAAAATCCGTATCTGATTGAAAACTCCGCTTGTACGCTAAAAGTATTTAAATTGGTCCTCTAGAACTGCATAGGTATTTTGAACCAATTATGCACAAAGAGTACACAAAAGTGGAGGAAAAACACAGCAAGTACATTCCAGTGTTTACTGGGCTACAACAACAAAGTATCCACCCTCAATTGTAGCAGTTTGGCAAATATGAATTATAAATCTTTTGTTCTTCTGTTAATTCTATGTAATTCTTTATCCATCCACTGAGGAGTTATTTTTAAATTAGATTGTGTTTCTAAAGTTTAGACAATTGGACTTCTCTGAATAGTCTCTATATGAGTGACAGTGAATGAGCACGTTTAATTAACATTAACTGGTTCCTATCTTAAGCCTAATGTTCTAGAATAGGTTTTAATCTTCCTATGACCTTGTAATGGAATACATTGTGGGGTTGGCACCTGCCGGGATTAGTTCCTGCCTTGTGCCCTGTGTTGGCTGGGATTGGCTCCAGCAGACCCCGTGACCTGTATTCGGATTCAGCGGGTTGAAAATGGATGGATGGATAGACAGATGAATGTTTTTAGTTGGGTTGCATTGCTTTAACCAGGCGTCAGTAGTGAACTTGAAAGGTGAAGAGCAGGGGAGCA